>NC_048303.1:127849670-128017640 GCF_013100865.1 Trachemys scripta elegans | reverse complement strand
CCACGAAAGCTTATGCTCTAATAAATTTGTTAGTCTCTAAGGTGCCACAAGTACTCCTGTTCTTTTTGCGGATACAGACTAACACGGCTGCTACTCTGAAATCTATAAGCCATGTAAAACGAATCATTTCACCTGAAATGTATAGACAAACAAAGCTACTGATAAATTAATTTGTATGAGAGTTTTGAATTCAGTGCTATCTTGAAACTAGTGTCATAAAGCTGTCTTGTTACCCTGTAATGGATTCAGCATCAACCACTCTCATGGTGTGTTTAACAAATGGAAGGGACTCAAGCGGCAGATTAAGGAGTGTTCTGGAGCAGTTAAAAAGATTTGCACATTTTCACACAAGCAGGCAGCACCTGATTACATGCCAGGCTCCAGGGAGCTATTGTAGACAGTTAGGACAAAAGAACAGTAAAAACCTGCACAACCCAGAAAGCAACAGAACCTGACTTTTTAAAAATGGTTTGTTTTACTGCACAGCTTGTTCACAAAAGGTGCTGGGCATGTGCGCACACAGTCTCTCTCACACACACACATACATACATACACGCTCCATTAAAACTAAGTGGACTTTCACCTTTGTGCAGAGAGTTCTCAAAAGTTCTATGTATCCCTTAAGCCCTCAGAATGGGACTTAGTGCATAAGTCTTGTGTTGGATCATCCATTCATAGATAATATCAGCTTTAAAGAGGCCTTAATTACAAAAATGAATCATTGTTAATAATAGACTCATTCATAATAATATTTGAATGGGTGCGTGACAATCCACAAAAGCATCGCAGGACATCCATTTTCAAGGGAAATAATAACTATAATTATCATTTTCCAGTTATGATTATAAACCTGGAGAGGCGTAAACACCTGGGTCTGACAGGCTGTCAGAGAAAGACATGCTATTAGACATGAAACAAACATCAAGTATTTGGTGACATGCCACATGGCTGAAGGTGATACAAGGACAATGATGAGTGAAGACACTCATCTATTCACTTCAGCATGCCACAGGAAAGTGAGATCTATGAAAGGAGAAGAAAAGTGTTCCCTCTTGTCCTAATGCTGCACGCATTGAAGTCAGCTGTAAAATTCACACTGACCTCAAAGAGCAGGTTTACATTGCAGCTGGGAATGAGCCTCCCAACCTGGGTAGACAGACTCTTGCTAGCGGGCCTCCAACTAGTGCACTAGAAAGAGCAGCATGGGCACATTGCAGCCCCCAAGTCCACCCACACCTTAGGCTCAGAGCCAAGCTACAGCCCGAGCTGTAATGTCCACACAGCTGTTTTTAGTGGGTTAACTCAAGTCCTGCTAGCACAAACTTGTCTACCTGGGCTGGAAAGTTTGCTTCCAGCCACTGGATACACCTGCCCAATGGGAGCAGAGTTAGGCCAATGGAGCGTGCTTTTGAAAACCCCACGGTAAATGCATTCTTTATTGAAGGTTTAGGCACCCTATTGTTTTTCAGTTCAGTATCTTTTACATTGCTTCTGCCAAAGGTATTTTCTAGTTAAATACCAGAGTCAGCTTTCATATTTAAAACGGTATTAATAAAATAAAGGTTTATTAAACTAAAAAGTCTTTTGAAGGAACAAACTTCTGAGGGTTTGGCCAAGGAGCATTAATGAGAAGACATGTCCAAGCTCAGCTCCATGCCAAGCTGGAAACAAAATCCTTTTTTAGGGTCATAAACACAATTTTGGCAAGCCTCAGCTTTGTATTTCTTGAAGAACTCATCCTTCTCTCAAATCCAATGACATGAAACAACAAAAATCCTGTTTTGGAACAGTCTTTTCCAGGCAGGCTTTTATTGATGATAGGGAACATGTCATCAGCAAGCCTCTCATTGAATCCAAGTCTGCACATAGGTCTGTGCTTCAAGTTTATCAGGCGTAACAGCTAGCGGTAATGATCTATTCACTAGAGCTGGTCAAAAAAATGGCAATTACTTTCCCCAGATTTTAAAATTTTTTCCTATTAACATATTTGGGTTTTCAATGGGAAAAAAACAGAAAATATTCAGATTTTGAAAACAGTTTTTGGTAAAAACATTCGATTTCCAGTAAACAACGATTGTTTTAAAAAACCCAGACATTTGTACCAAAACCTGAACCAAAATATGGGGTTTTTTTAACCAAAAAGTTACTGGAAATGGTTAGCCTTATACTAGGCTCACAATTAACAGTAACTGATGGGGAAATCTCCAGCCTTGACCTTGGATAGCAATACTGTAGCAGCATCTTGCAAATTAAAATCATCCAAGCTTAAAATAAAAATGGCCTTACTAGGAAAGAAGATGAAAGCGGGGAAATATCAAACTGTGGCTTTCCTGAAATCTGCACTAAGATCTTCACTCCCACTCTGGGTCAGAGTTGTGGAGCAGAATTCCCGCAGTGCAGGCACTATGGAAGATATGTGTAAGGCTGTGCTCTGAGGATACCTTGCAGGTCCTACTGTTGGGACCATGACTGGAGGTGGGAGAGGATGTACCAGGGCAGGCAGTGGAGATTCTGGGTAGCACAGTGGTCCATAAGGCAGCCCTTGGAGGCTGACATAACTTAAATAGGCCCTTGGGGCTATCTAGATGATTGATCCTCCCTCAGCCAGGTAGCAGAAGAGAGGAGGCCAACCAGGCCGCTAAAGCATGAGCTATGATGGGAACTTCATCAGGAAAGCAGGCTTGCTGCAGATCCTGTGCACCCAGTCTCAGCCTCAATGGAAGGACGGGACGCTGCAGTGTTTGGCAGCCTGGCCCAAAGAGACTCATCAGGGGACAGGGGATGAAAGGGAAAACTCTCAGGGCAGATAGTGGCCTGGGGCCCAGATCAGCAATTTTCCCAGTTTGAGCACTTTCCAAGCATATTCATCCATGTCCTTTTCTAGCCGATAGATCCCTTTCTCTGATTAATCTTCCCTAATAATACTCTACAACTAACATTTTATGGGTCTGGAGGTTCCTGTATTTTCTACAGTCCTAACTCAACTAAGGCATGCCTTAGGGCTTACTTATGTGGATGAGCATTTACCCATATGGTCCCATTTTGGCCAATAAATCTACTTGTGTAATTAAAGGTTCACTAAGGAGACCACATATGGCTTTTAGATTCTCTCTGTAAATAACTACCGGTATCTTATTAGAGAAGACCTAGGATATGTCTACACTTTGAGCTGGAGATGTACATTCCCGCTCAAGGAGACATACCATGCTAGTTCTGACATATCACTGCTCACACAATGGTACGTACACTCTATTTTTAGCATGCTAACTTGATCAAGGCTAGCATGGGTATGTCTCCTCAAGGTGGAATTTTTATCTCCAGCTCAAAGTGTGGACATACCCTAAAAGAGCTTGTCTTGTTTAGCTTAGAAAAATAAAGGATGAGAGGGGATATGGTTGTTCTGTCAATACATTGCGGAGGTGAGGGGTGATAAACACCCATGAAGGAGAAGAGCTATTGAAGCTAAAGGACAATGCAGGCACAAGAACAAGTGGGTGTAAACTGGCCATGATTAAAATGTAGGCTGAAAATTAGAAGTAATTGTCTAACTATCAGAGGACTGAGGTTCCGGAACAGCCTTCCAAATAAGAGTTGGGGGCAAATAACAACTAGTTTTTAAGCTGGAGCTTGATAAATTTATGAACCAGATTATACAACATGAGTATGTCCTATGTTCCTGTCCTCAGGCAGGGTCTGATCCAAAGCTCCTTAAAGACAATAGAACAATTCCCATTAATTTGGATTAAGCCCTGTCAGAGTCAAAGGCCTTGTGTATACTAAAGTGGGGGAGTGGTGAGGAAGAAACATGAAAGCTGATGTTCCTATTACACTCTAAAGTCCTACCACATGCATTCTTTTGTCCCGGGCTGCAGGAAAGCTCCAACAGAGATTGGTGTGGGGAATGTACTTCCATGAGCATTTACATTTAATGAAGACTTCAATGGTGCATTATACCAGGTGGTGCCATAGTATTACTTTCCCCTTTTCCAAAAAGGCAGTACCAAGTTTGCATAAAGCCATGTGGGAAACAAGTGATCAAGACCCAGAGAAAAGAAAGCTGTTACCACAGATATGTGGACTAGTTGACAAACCACAAATTGGTATCCAGTCTCTGAATTTAACGTTTCCATGCCCTGGTGCTTTGTCAACCAGCACTGGTCCAATAGCTGTTGCAGTCTTCATAAACAGGATTCCCTTTCTATTACTAGTTATGAAGGTGGGGGACAGAGGGATTATACATGATGCCAATATTTTAGAAGAGGGGTACAAGAAAAAAAATCACAGGCTTTACCACACACTTCCTCGCCTGACAAATATGGTATCGTGGTGAAAGGATACATGGCTCATCCACAGAGTATGCCTGCGACTGCTCAATGCCTTAGTGAAGTAACACAGAACTTTCTTGTGTGAATGAGGAATGCTGATTTGACAGCCAGCTTGGCTGTCAGGCACTTTAGCACTTTTGCAAAGACATTTAGTAAACATGTTATAAGAGGAAAACTACCGGCTGTACTATGTAAAACAAGGGGTATGAATGAGGCGGAATTCCTCTAGAGAGATGCCTAGAATGATCGTCCAAATATAACTCTCTGCTATTAAGTTTAATGTAAGCAATGATATAAGAAACTTTGCTTTCTTAGTGGGGTGGATCAGCTAATGGAGTAATTGAAGAGTTATCACTCAGCTGTTTTGGATTACAATAAATGAATCATTACTTTGCGACTGGTCTAGTAACAGGTGGACTCTGTTTATTATTCATTGTTTAAGGGGAGATCCTGTTTGGAATTAGACTGTAAATTTTACTCTCACTTTCACCCTCTTTGACTTTAATGATTTTATTTGGAAGCTGGCTCTTTTTAAAGCCCTTTACCTTAGAAGCAGCGTAAGGAAAGGCTCCATCATTCTAAGTCATTAAAATCTGTTCTTCTCAATTCTCTGTGTATTTTAATAAAGAGTACTATATCAGAATATTCATTGCAAAAAGACTCAACACACTGTTTCTGAAAAATGCTGACCTGAGTTTCTGTAACCTTTTTATCTATCCTACGTTTAGTCCTTGTTGTCTGGTCCTATCACCTTCTCTTATATCTGGATGTGATTTTTAACTCTCTTTCTTCTCTAGTAATTTCATTGTTTTCCCTTACTAATAGAACTCTATGGTCAGGTGGTAGTTTGAGTTACAAATGGCGTTCTTCAACTCAAGAGAGGCAAGAGCTAATAATCTGGTAATTCTAACAATAAGGAAGGGGCTATTATATGTGTAATGCTTTTCTGAGTTAGAATAATAGAACCATAGAAGATTAGGGTTGGAAGAGACCTCAGGAGGTCATCTAGTCCAACCGCCTGCTCAAAGCAGGACCAACCCCAACTAAATCATCCAAGCCAAGGCTTTGTCAAGCTGGGCCATAAAAACTTCGAAGGATGGAGATTCAATCACCTCCCTAGGTAACCCATTCTAGTGCTTCACCACCCTCCTAGTGAAATAGTGTTTCCTAATATCCAACCTAGACTTCCCCCATTGCAACTTGAGACCATTACTCCTTGTTCTGTCATCTGCCACCACTGAGAACAGCCTAGCCCCATCCTTTTTGGAACCCCCCTTCAAGTAACTGAAGGCTGCTATCAAATTCCCCTTCACTATACTCTTCTGCAAACTAAATAATCCCAGTTCCCTCCACTTCTCCTTATAAGTCATGTGCCCCAGACCCGTAATCATTTTTGTTGCCCTCTGCTGAACTCTCTCCAATTTGTCCACATCCGTTCTGTAGTGGGGGGGGTCCAAACTGGATGCAATACTCCAGAGGTGGCCTCTCCAGTGCCGAATAGAGGGGAATAATCTCTTCCCTCACTCTGCTGGCAATGCTCCTACTAATGCAGCCTAATATGCCATTAGCCTTCTTGGCAACAAGGGCAGACTGTTGACTCATATCCAGCTTCTTGTCCACTGTAATCACCAGGTCCTTTTTTGCAGAACTGCCGCTTAGCAAGTCGGTCCCCAGCCTGTAGCAGTGCATGGGATTCTTCCGTCCTAAGTGCAGGACTATGCACTTGTCCTTATTGAAACTCATCAGATTTCTTTTAGCCCAATCCTCCTATTTGTCTAGGTCACTCTGGAACCTATCCCTACTCTCCATCGTATCTACCACTGCTCCCAGTTTAGTGTCATCTGCGAACTTGCTGAGGGTGCAATATATCCCATCATTCAGATCATTAATGAAGACGTTAAACAAAACCGGCCCCAGGACCGACTCCTGGGGCACTCCACTTGATACCAGCTGCCAACTAGACATCGAGCCATTGATCACTACCCATTGAGCCCAATGATCTAGCCAGCTTTATATGCACCTTATAGTCCATTCAGCCAATCCATACTTTTTTAACTTGGTGGCAAGAATACTGTGGGAGACCGTATCAAAAGCTTTTCTAAAGTCAAGATATATCACATCCACCACTTCCCACATATCCACAGAGCCAGTTATCTCATCATAGAAGGCAATCAGGTTGGTGAGTCATGACTTGACTTGCCCTTGGTGAATCCATGTTGACTGATCCTGATCACCTTCCTCTCCTCCAAGTTCTTCAAAATGGATTCCTTGAGGACCTCTTCCATGATTTTTCCAGGGACTGAGGTCAGGGATGGATTAACTTTCCTGTGGGCTATTAGATTTTGTGGGGCTCCTGGGGGTTTGGAGTGGGGGAGTGGGCTCAGGGCTGGGGTAAGGGTTTGGGGGGCAGGAGGGGCTGAAGCTCCAGATGGGGGCTGGTCTCTGCAGTGGGGCCAGGGATGGGCCAGGGGGTTGGGGTGCAGGACAGCGTGCAGGGTCCAGTCTCTGGCTGGGAGGCACTTACCTCTGGCAGCTCCTAGTTGGCGATGCAGCAGGATTAAGGCAGGATCCTTGCCTCCACACTGCTGTGCTCCCTGAGGTGGCCAGCATGTCCAGCCCCTAGGCAGAGGGGCCAGGATGCTCTGCGCGGTGCACACTGCACATGCCTGCAAGCACCACAGGCATCGCCCCCGCAGCTCCCATTGGTCGTGGTACCTGGCCAATCGGAGCTGTGGAGCTGGCGCTGGGGGCAGGGGCAGTGCACAGAGATTCCCTGAATACCCCTTGCCTAGGAGCCACAGGGGCACATCGGCGAGCCAGTGCTTGCGGCTCCAGTCTTGGAGGGGGCGCCGAAGCTCGGGGATTGGTGGCTGGCCTACAGTGCAGAGACTTGCCGCGGGCTGGATGAAAAGAATGAGCGGGCCGCATCCAGCCCCCAGAGCCCGTCTTAGCCCGAGGCCCTAGGCTGCAGCCCCTAAAGCCCCTGCATTGATCCGGCCCTGACTGAGGTGAGGCTGTAGTTCCAAGGATTCTCCTTCTTCCCTTTTTTAAGGACAGGCACTATATTTGCCTTTTTCCAATCGTCCCCTCCCCCAGTCGCCAAGAGTTTTCAAAGATAATGGCCAATGGCTCTGCAATCACATCAGCCAACTCCCTCAGCACCCTCGGATGCAGTGCATCCGGCCCCATGTACTTGTGCACGTCCAGTTTTTCTAAATAGCCCTTAACCTGTTCTTTCACCACTGAGGGCTGCTCACCTCCTCCCCATACTGTGCTGCCCAGTGCAGCAGTCTGGGAGCTGACCTTGTCTGTGAAGGCCGAGGCAAAAAAAGCATTGAGTACTTCAGCTTTTTCCACATCATCTCTCACTAGGTTGCCTCCCCCATTCAGTAAGGGTCCCACACTTTCCCTGACCTTCTTCTTGTTGCTAAGATACCTGTAGAAACCCTTCTTGTTACCCTTCACATTCCTTGCTAGCTGCAACTCCAGTTGTGCTTTGGCCTTCCTGATTGGACCCCTGCATGCTCGAGCAATATTTTTATACTCCTCCCTAGTCATCTATCCATGTTTCCACTTTTTCTAAGCTTCCTTTTGATGTTTACGCTCATGGAAGATTTGACTGTTAAGCCAAGCTGGTTGCCTGCCATATTTACTATTCTTTCTGCACGTTGGGATGGTTTGTTTCTGCACCCTTAGTAAGGCTTCTTTAAAATACAGCCAGTTCTCCTGGACTCCTTTCCCCTTCATATTAGCCTCCCAGGGGATCCTGCCCATCAGTTCCCTGAGGGAGTCAAAGTCTGCTTTTCTGAAGTCCAGGGACCGTATTCTGCTGCTCTCCTTTCTTCCTTGTGTCAGTATTTTTGTCAGTGTTACTTTTCTTGTACCAGAGCTAGAAGGAGACAGTTAAGCAAAACATTTTGAAGTCACAAAGAATGGGAGGTGGGGAAAAATACATCATCTCTGGTCTGACTCAGCCAAATGCCATTCAGAGTAAAAAAAAAAAAGAAAAAGACTGAGGCCGTTGTCTTCTGTTATTCATTCTCTTTTTTATTTTATGATCTGTAGTATCATCATTCCAGGGGCTTGAACCACCAACCTGGGCCATTTGAAATTAGGTCCAGGCTCAACCAGTGTAATTCCATGGATTTCAACAAAGTTACACTGACTTACAGTAGCTGAGGGCCTGGCCTAAAAACTGTGCAGTCATACACTCTTGGAAAGTAAAGGTATGTGACAATGACAAGTTCTTCTCACAAGTTATGAATTATGTCTTCATAAGCACTTCCTCTGCCTCCCCTAATACAAACGTATTACAGAAGCTCTAGCTCAGAAACTCATGTGAAGTTCTTTCATGGGTTTAAAATAACAAGAGGAAGGAAGAGAGCATGAAAAGGTTTAATGTTTGTAAGGTACCCCAACCTCAGACAAAGATGTGGTCTATTCAAACACCCTAATGAGCAATATATTTGCTTCACGTAGTCTAGGAAGCTAAAAAAAAGTAGAAACAATTTGATTATTAGAGAAGATGACTAGAAATGAAAGCTATTTCTGCAATGTAAGGCTCGGATGCAACTTGGCCATACACCCACCTGGCTGAGTAAGAACCCTTCATCTCCTTATGCCCTCACACTGACTACATAGACCTTGGATATTCAGAAGTGAGCGGGCGTTGTGCACCTTCTTGCTTTCTCCTTGGAGTAGGTAGCAGGGAGTGGGTGGAAACTTGGTTGACTCAGCAAAGCTGCGTCAGGTTAATTTTGGTATTGGAAAGATAGTGAACAAAGAATTAAGCAATTTGTAAGCCTCAAGAAGATTATAAGGTGATAAGTAACAATTAACATGGATTTGTCAAGAACAAATCATGTCAAACCCATCTAGTATCCTTCTTTGACAGGGTAAGTAAGACTTTGTGGATGGGAGTAAGCAGTAGATGTGATACAGCTCAACTTTAGTAAGGCTTTTGATACCATCTCACATGAACGTCTCACACGTAAACCTGAGAAATATAGCCTAAATCCATCTAGTAGAAGGCGGATGCACAACTGGTTGGAAAATCGTGCTCAGATAATAGTTATCATTGGTTCTGGAGGGGCATATTGAGTGGGGTCCCACAGGGATCTGTCCTGGGTCTGGTTCTATTCAATATCTTCATAAATTATTTGGATAATGGCATAGAGAGTACACTTTTAAAGTTTGCAGACAATACCAAGCTGAGAGTAGTTACAAGCGTTTTGGAGGACAGGATTAGAAATCAAAATGATCTTGATAAACTGGAGAACTGGTCTGAAATAAACCGGGTGAAATTCAATAAGGACAAATGTAAAGTACTACATTTAGGAAGGAATAATGAATTTCTGAAATACAAAATGAGAAATTACTATCTAGGAAGAAGTACTGTCTGGGAGTTATAGTGGATCACAAGCTAAATATGAGTCAACAATGTAATACTGTTGAAAAAAAAAACATGAACATCATTCTGGGGTGTATGAGCAGGAGTGTTGTAAACAAGACATGAGAAATAATTCTTCCATTCTATTCAGCATTGATAAGACCTCAACTGGAGTACTGTGTCCAGTTCTGGGAAAGATGTGGACAAACTGAAGAAAGTCCAGAAGAGAAAAACAACAATGATAAAAGTTTAGAAAATGTGACCTATGAAGAAAGATTGAAAAAAGGGGGTTTGTTTAGTCTGGAGAAGAGAAGACTGAGGGGAACATGATAATAGTTTTCAAGTACATAATAAACTGTTATAAAGAGTAGTTGATAAATTGTTCTCCTTAACCACTGAGCATAGGACAAGAAGCAATGGGCTTAAATTGCAGCAAGGGTGGTTTAGGTTGGCCATTAGGAAAAACTTCCTGTCAGGGTAGTTACGCACTGGAACAAATTACCTAGGGAGGTTGTGGAATCTCTTTCACTGGAGGTTTTTAAAAAGGGTTAGTCAACCCCCTGTCAGCGATAATGTAGCTAAGGCCTGGTCCCCACTAAGCCCCACTTCGGACTAAGGTACACAAATTCAGCTACATTAATAACGTAGCTGAATTCGAAGTACCTTAGTCCGAACTTACCGCGGGTCCAGACGCGGCAGGGAGGCTCCCCTGTCGATGCCGCGTACTCCTCTCGGCGAGCTGGAGTACCGGCGTCGACGGCGAGCACTTCCGGGATCGATTTATCCGCGTCTAAACCAGACGCGATAAATCGATCCCAGAACATCGATTGCCTGCCGCCGGACCCAGAGGTAAGTGTAGACGTACCCTAATACTTAGTCCTGCCTCTGTGCAAGGGACAGGATTAGATGACTTATCAAGGTCCCTTCCAGTCCAACATTTCTATGATTCTATGGGGTAGGGTACAGCAATCATCAGACATTCTGGTAACAAACCCTCCCCACCCCCAATTTGGATAACTGGAATTATAATGTACGTATGGCTTGGCCTTACTTCAGAGTGACAAAGCTGTTTCCTGCACCCGACCCAATAACCCATGCTTCCCATGCCATTACAGTGACCCTTTGGTAACATGATTCTTTACATCGCAGTTGCGCCAGCAATGTAGATCCTGTACACTGCAGCAACTCTTTTTGCTGACACCCTTGGCAGTTCTGAATACTTTATTTTTCTACCTGTGGTAGCAGCACAAAGGGGAAACAGGTACAAGCAGCCATTCAGGAGATCTCAGTCCCATTTGCTCTGTGAAATTCTGACGGGAGTCAGGAAACCTCAATGTAAAACCCCTTTCACAGAGGGGTTTTACATTGAGGTTTCCTGACTCCCGTCAGAATTTCATGGTCCCATTTCTTAAACAGAATTCTAAACTCTTTTTGTTCAGAGCTAATACATCAAAGCGCCATAGGAAGTACTTGGTCACTGACTGTTTACATTTCCTAAAGGTAAATAAAGCTGCTAGGCTATGCGGGGCTCATGGAATGAACAAGGAAGCAATTTGTATGTTGGGTTTTAAAGGCAGCTGAACACATGCCAGCAACAAGGAGCCGGTATTTATCTGACATTAGTCCAAAAATGGATAGCTCAGCGGAACCCAGCTAGAAAGGAAGATGAGTGATATGGACCCCACAGCCCTAGAAGTACAGCTGAACTCTTTCTGCCTCTGTGAGATGCCTTTCCCCCTCCCCTTATAGATTTCATCTATGTGCTCCCCACATCTATCCATCACAGACCAGGTTTGTCAGTCCTGGGGCTCCATGAATAATGCTGACTCCTCAAAATTAATCTAATGAATTCATTATTTATATTACCTTTATATTACGATTATATTATCTTACTAGAGACCCTGACCAAGATCGGCACAAGGGGCCTGGCACAATGGACCCCCCAAACACATACCTCAAGAAGAAGTGGAGAGGGGTTATTACCACTGCATGGAGTATTAATGAGAGTTACTGGAATTAGATGGACAGTACTGGCATACACACTTTGAAAAGAACTTTGACAAATTGGAAAGGGTTCTGAAGAGCTACAAGAATAGTTTGATGTCTGCAAAACCTGCCTCACAGTGAGAGACTAAAGAAGCTCCATCTGTTTAGTTTACCCAAAGGAAGGTTGAGCGGTGACTTGACAACCATCCATCACTACCGAGATAGTGAGAAGGCTTCTGAGAGCAGGTGGCTCTTTAATCTGGCAGATGAAGACAGAACAAGTGGCTGGGAGCTGAAGCTAGACCAATTCACATGAGAAATAAGGTGCAATTTTTTGTAACCAGTGAGGGGAATAACTATTGGAACAACACATGTGATGGATTCACCATGACTTTACGTCTTTAAATTAATACTGGGGTGCAATCCTGAAGTCAGTGAGAATTTTGCCATTGACTTCTGTGGATGCAGGATTGCGCCCAGAAATTATAGACTTGATAACTGGCTGGAGTTCTCTGACTTGTGTTATGCTGCAGATCAGACTGGATGATCAGAATGGTTCCACCTGGTCTTAAAATCTTGGCATAATAATAGATAGCCTCTGCCTCAAAGAGCTTACAGTCCAAGTAGACAAGACAGACAAAGGGTGGAAGGAGAAACAGAGGCAAAGTGACTTGTCCAAGGCCACACAACAGGTCAGTGGCAGAATCAGAACCCAGTTTCTCCTGACTCCCAGCCTACTGTGCTATCCGTTAGACCATACTGCCTGTATTATTTGTAACGCTTTAAAAATTTGTATGGGGAGTTTAATTATAACTTAGTCATATTTAAATTTGCAATTAAATTTTACTCAGATTCTCTGGGCCACATCTTTAACTGGTGTAGCTCACCTGACTTCAATGGATCTATGCTGACTTACATCAGATGAGGATGTAGCCCTCTATGGTTAATCGCTACGGGTAACATTTTCAAAAACACCTATGTGACTCAGTCACCTAAATTACATTGAAAGTCAAAGGGACTTCGGCACATGGGTCACTAAACTACTTTAGAAATGTTTAGCCTTAGGCTTCAGCTCATATCAGAAACTTGGAAGATAAGAATTACAGGTTGTGAACACATTAGTTCAGGTTGCTTACATGTTTCCACTATAAAGGATCCTTTTCAGTTGTTGTTAACTTTCTCCAGTTTTACTTTTCTGGCTCAAGTTTGATACATTTGCTCCGAGTCAGGGAGGAATTTTTCTTCTGAAAGTTTCTTCAAAAGTGGAAGTAGCATGGAAGGAGTGAAAAATATAGTTTTTCTTTTAAGAAAAGGGATTTGTCTTTTTTCCAAACAACTCTAGCACTGCTGAAAAAAATGACATAAATTTGAAATTTAATAGGGAAACAGAAGCATATGCAACCTAGGGACTTTCACTGGTCAAATGACAATCAAATAGATTGATTTGGGCTGGGTTATAAATGTTACAAAGAAACCCAACTACTTTATACATTAAAAGTGTAAAGGATGGAGGCTTTCTTCGGACAACCAACAGAAGTTTCCAGACCACAGGCCCTGGTTCTCATGGGGGACGTCAATCACCCTGACATTTGCTGGGAGAGCAATACAGCAGTGCACAGACAATCCAGGAAGTTTTTGGAAAGTGTTGGGAACTTCCTGGCACAAGTGCTGGAGGAACCAACTAGGAGCCGGGCTCCTCTTGACCTGCTGCTCACAAACAGGGAAGAATTGGTAGGGGAAGTAGAAGTGGGTGGCAACCTGGACAGCAGTGACCATGAGATGGTCGAGTTCAGGATCCTGACACAAGGAAGAAAGGAGAGCAGCAGAATACGGACCCTGGACTTCAGAAAAGCAGACTTTGACTCCCTCAGGGAACTGATAGGCAGGATCCCCTGGAAGAATAACATGAGGGAGAAAGGAGTCCAGGAGAGCTGGCTGTATTTTAAAGAATCCTTATTGAGGGTGCGGGAACAAACCATCCCGGTGTGCAGAAAGAATAGCAAATACGGCAGGCTACCAGCTTGGCTTAACAGAGAAATCTTCGGTGAGCTTAAACAGCAAAAGGAAGCTTACAAGAAGTGGAAACTTGGTCTGGAGGAGGAGCATAAAAATATTGCTAGATCATGCAGGGGTGTAATCAGGAAGGCCAAAGCACAATTGGAGTTGCAGCTAGCAAGGAATGTGAAGGGTAAGAAGAAGGGTTTCTACAGGTATCTTAGCAACAAGAAGAAGGTCAGGGAAAGTGTGGGACCCTTACTGAATGGGGGAGATAACCTAGTGAGAGATGATGTAGACAAAGCTGAAGTACTCAATGCTTTTTTTGCCTCGGCCTTCACAGACAAGGTCAGCTCCCAGACTGCTGCACTGAGCAGCACAGTATGGGGAAGAGGTGAGCAGCCCTCTGTGGTGAAAGAACAGGCTAAGGACTATTTAGAAAAGCTGGACATGCACAAGTCCATGGGGCCAAATCTAATGCATCCAAGGGTGCTTAGGGAGTTGGCGGATATGATTGCAGAGCCATTGGCTATTATCTTTGAAAACTCATGGTGATCGGGTGAGGTCCTGGACAATTGGAAAAAGGCTAATGTAGTGCCCATCTTTAAAAAAGGGAAGAAGGAGAACCCAGGGAATTACAGACCAGTCAGCCTCACCTCTGTCCCCAGAAAAATCATGGAGCATATCCTCCAGGAATCCATTTTGAAGCACTTGGAGGAGAGGAAAGTGATCAGGAACAGTAAACATGGATTCACCAAGGGCAAGTCATGCCTGACTAACCTAATTGCCTTCTATGAGGAGATAACTGGCTCTGTGGATGAGGGAAAAGCAGTGGATGTGTTATTCCTTGACTTTAGCAAAGCTTTTGATACGCTCTACCACAGTATTCTTGCCAGCAAATTAAAGAAGTATGGGCTGGATGAATGGACTATAAGGTGGATAGAAAGCTGGCTAGATCGTCGGGCTCAACGGGTAGTGATCAATGGCTCCATGTCTAGTTGGCAGCCGGTATCAAGCGGAATGCCCCAAGGGTCGGTCCTGGGGCCGGTTTTGTTCAATATCTTCATTAATGATCTGGAGGATGGCGTGTACTGCACCCTCAGCAAGTTTGCAGATGACACTAAACTGGGAAGAGTGGTAGATATGCTGGAGGGTAGGGCTAGGATACAGAGGGACCTAGACAAATTAGAGGATTGGGCCAAAAGAAACCTGATGAGGTTTAACAAGGACAAGTGCATAGTCCTGCACTTAGGAAGGAAGAATCTCATTCACTGTTACAGACTAGGGATTGAATGGCTAGGAAGCAGTTCTGCAGAAAAGGACCTAAGGGTCACAGTGGAGAAGAAGCTGGATATGAGTCAACAGTGTGCCCTTGTTGCCAAGAAGCCTAACAGCATATTGGGCCGCATTAGTAGGAACTTTAGCAACAGAACAAGGGAAGTAATTATTCCCCTCTATTTGGCACTGGTGAGGCCACATCTGGAGTACTGCGTCCAGTTTTGGGCCCCCCACTACAGAAAGGATGTGAATAAATTGGAGAGAGTCCAGTGGAGGGCAACAAAAATGATTACGGGTCTGGGGCACATTACTTTTTAGTCTGCAGAAGAGAAGAGTGAGGAGAGATTTGATAGCAGCCTTCAACTGCCTGAAGGGGAGGGGGGGTCCAAAGAAGATGGAGCTTGGCTGTTCTCAGTGGCCGCAGATGACAGAACAAGGAGCAATGGTCTCAAGTTGCAGTGGGGGAGGTCTAGGTTGGCTATTAGGAAACACTATTTCACTAGGAGGCTGGTGAAGCACTGGAATGCGTTACCTAGGGAGGGGGTGGAATCTCCATCATTAGAGGTTTTTAAGGCCCGGTTTGACAAAGCCCTGGCTGGGATGATTTAGTTGCTGCTTTGAGCAGGGGGTTGGACTAGATGACCTCCTGAGGTCTCTTCCAACCCTAATCGTCTATGATTCTATAAAAACTAATGATCTCTCAACACCCCATTGACACATGGGTACATAGTTGAGTGGATATTTCCATTGGATAGGCAGAGTCTCAAGATGCTCTTGGCTGAGTGTTCCAGAAAGCAATGTGTGGGTTAGTTGGTAGGGTACTAGACTGGCACTCGGGAAACCAGGGTGCTCTTCCACTTATCTCCTGAATGATATTAGATTCTGTCAGGAGACTGGGTCGCAGATGGCATTGCCTACCAGTCAGAGCAAAAGGTCAAGACAGAATCAGGAATTGGAGCTGTGGGTTAGAACCAAATTACCCGGTGTTAGGACAGGGAGGAGATGGTCTGGGTCCAAGGCAGGAACAAAACTAGGGCTGGGTTTGAGGCTAGAGCAGGGCGGAGCAGGGGATGGAGAAAGGCAAGCACAGGCAGGCAGATACACTACAACTGGGTACATTGAGCTGCTGCTGGGCATAAGAATGGGTTGCAGCTTCTTCAGCCAATCAGGCAGGGTGGGCTCTCAGGCAGCCTAGCTGACTCATTAGGATGTCAGGAGATGGAGCAGGTACAGCTGCAGTCCCTTATTGTTGACAGTCAAGTCTTTTCATCACTTTCTTTCCTCACATCCTTTGTCTTGTGTATTAAGAGAATGTAAAGTCCTTGGGGCAGGGACTGTTTCTTTCTCTATACATGTACAGTACCTAGCACAATGGGGGCCTGACCTTAATTTGAGTCCATAGGCACTACAGCAGGATTACTCATAGGTTCTATTTTAGTTCCCCAAGGCTGTCACTTGAAGACCCACCTGCATCACTGTGTGTGGCTATGTTTGCATAGTGCTGCTCTATTCTTTCCAAGGGAATATTTTAAACAAACAGTGCAGGCTAGTCCTAACAGTGCCCTTTTTTAAAACCTCCAGGAAAGATTTCCCAAAGAGACTGCATACAGCACAGCAGCCACTCAGCTGTTCATATTGCCATAAGTGTTTGCAGCCTCTTAAGGTCTGATGCTTTTCAGAGTCATTTGCTGGTGGAATTTAATAGCTTTAGAAAAAAAAATGGCAATCCATACTTTGCCTGCAATGCAGGGGAAATGGTGCTCTCTCTTGCTGTTAAACAGTCAATGTAAAGGGGCATCATCAAGCAGTGTAAGTCTAAAATGTAAGTTATGACACAATAGGGAAAGTCATCTGAATTCTCAGGGGCATAGTTTGACTCCTCATGCATTGGGGGACAGTGCGGAGCACCCCTTGCTTTCTTCCTCCCTACCCTCTGGCACAAGGATCCGGGATTTCTACTAGACTAATCTGGAGCAGAATTTGGTTCATATTCTTTAGCATGAATCAAGCCTGCAAAGGGTGAAAGATGGTGTTAAGATTTAGGGATTTCCCCTGCCCTAGTGTCCCATTTAACAGATGTTTTCTAGGAATCCATAACCCAGCAACTGCACCCATAAAACCTTTTTTTCATGTGTTCTCCTAAAGTCAGCTTAATCTATGTCAGATTCTCCTGCATGGATGTGTACTATATGTGTGCACCCTAAAAAGACCCAGATCCCTTTAAGCATTTCTCATTAATAACAAAAAAAAATCTTTGAAAGCAGCATATAAGAAAAGGAATACTTTCCATATGGTTTTGCCTTCGAGACCAGAGGGATCTGTCATCCTCCAAATATGTACCCTTTCATTTTTGTCTGCAGGACTAATAGAAGCCAAAAAGTGCTGATCAGCTGCCCTCAATAAAAGGTTCTCAAAGTAAAAAGTGTTCTTTATGGGCCTGATCCAATGCCCAGTGAGGTAAATGGCAAGATTCCCCTTGGCCTTGGTGGGTTTGGGATCAGGCCCTAAGGAAAGAGGTTAGGGATTGCACCTGACATATGTGACAATGAAGGGTTGGAAGGAGGGGAGATGACACTATTCTGCTCTCAACGTACCGTGAGGCAGGGATAAACATTCTTACTGCACTAAAGCCAATCACAGCATGGCTTAGGCTGAGTCCCAGCCCCATCCCCGCAAGACAGGCAAGGGAGGATGGTCACTCTTTGTTTCACTAAGGCCCATCGCTGCCATTCCAGTGGTGTAAAGTAGGTGGAAATGGACCCAGAGGAAGCCCTCCTACAGCGGAGTGCTCCCCCTAGTGGAGTACAGCCGTTGGAGCAAGCCTAGCCTGGCCCTGCTTCCAGTCCTGTTACAGAGGGAGTGGCGGGGCAGTGTGAGGGTGGAGCGTGAGAGGAAAAGGGCAGGGTGGGTGCCAGGATGGAACAAGGCCAGAGTACAATGTAGTGAAGTCATTCTCTGCTTCCCATGGCCCATACAGATCGGTAAGAAGCAGAGCATGAGTTAGGCAGGCCTGAGGCAGCTCTAATTTACAGTAGAGGCTAGCCTGGCCCTTAAAGAGCCTGAGAATAAAAGTCATTCCCAGGCCTTCCATTCTAGCCACACGTGTAGGGATGGACTTACTAAGAATCAGAACCAAGGTGTCGATCCTTCTTCTCAGGCCATGTCTATGCTGTGTCATGCGGTGTGACTGCAGCCCAAGTAGACAGACCCGAGCTAGCTTTAGTCTAGCTCGCTCAGGTACCAGAGCAGTGAAGCCACAGCAGCCTGAACTTCAGTGCAAGCTGGTCACCCAGGCAATTACCTAAGGCTCCACGTGGACTCGTAAAGCCCGTGCTGAAACGCACGCTGAAACAGCTCCACTTCTCAAGTACCCGCGGCAGCCAGAGTACGTCTCCATGAACTGCACTCACACCCCAGGCAGTAGAAACATACCCTTGGAGACAGACCCTGTTCCCATTTAAGCCAATGGTGGGAGGTTGGCCACTGACTTCAGTCAGAGTGGGAACTGGCCCCGACGCCTACCAGCATTCAGATGTTGCTATGTTACAAAAGCAGAGAAGGAAATAGGGTAACAAGGGCAACAGACAGGAGACCTGCCATTGGTGGCAATGGAGAAAGACGGCCATCTTTGAGGGTAAGGAGAGTCTGCCTCAGTGTTCAATGAACCGGTGATTTCCCTGGTGGCCAAACCCAGCACATCTTACTCAGGTGCATAATCTCTCACTGATTTCAATGTGAGTATGGGACCCCCTAGAACTAAAACTGCTTCATATCCCTCTGCTCACCAAACCCCAGGGCTCAATCCTAAAGTCTGTTGGGCTTCATAGAGTTGGATTTTCACCGCCCTTACTCAACGATGCAGGGCTGTGACAATAAAGGTCACCCTCCCCTTTCCCTTCTGCTCAGCAAGGGTGGAACCCCAGTGATGGGGAGGTAGGAAGCAGCCCCTGCTCTCCACTGTAAGCAAGTGATCAGGGATGAGACAGAGAGAGGCAGTAAGTTGTAGGAGAATTTGACTTGCTATCAAGAGCAGTAGGCCAGCTGCACAGTGAGAAATGAGCTGCTCCATGAAAGGAGTGAAGTAATTTATTCTCTCCCTGGAGCAAGGGAGAAATGTAAACTCATCCTCTGGTCTGCTCTTGGGTCATGCATCATGTTGCCCTTTGCTCCAGGAAAATTGCAAGGTTACAGCCTAAGCATCTGCAATATCAGCCCTCTATATGTAACTGTCTGTAGCCTGGCTTAAAGAGCTTTGCGAAAGCCAGAGTCTTGTGCGGAATGCCATACACAGCTTTAGTGTTATTTCATTCACTCTCAAATTCAACTCTTCTAAAACCTTTTTTGTTTGTTTTATAGCATTCTGCTGTTTCAGATATGCCCATAAATTGTTCTATCCCAACATGCAGGCTAGAAAAGAGCCCATTTTCTGCCTGAGACTGATTCCAACCACAAAACATAAAAGCAGTATCACCAAATGTGGAAGTAAAGCAATGATCCAGAAGGGATTTTTTAGGAATGCTGCTGCAATTTATGTGCGTTTGCAGTGGTCAAAGATGTCTGAAAAAGAGGACAAGTCATTCCCCAGCAGGACACAGGGCTGGACGAGTGGAATCTCTTCTAATTTTTCATTGAAGACAGATGCTTAGTTCCCATGATGCTGCCTCATGTTGGTTGGTAATGGTCTTCCAAAACATCTAAGTATTTGGAAGTTGCACATGTTTGGGGAGTGTCAAAAATGTATTTATTTTTTAAAAGTTGTGATATTATAAACAGAAATTAAATTGTAATGTTGATGGCCCTTGGGATCCAGGAATAGTTATACTTTGTCATGTGGATGCCATCAAATAGTTCTAATGTTTACACCATGCTTTTTAAAGTGCAAGTTTATTGCAAGAATTCAGATGTTGCAGAAAAGGCTCTTACCATGGACTATGTATGCTGGTATAGGGGCCTAAGTGTATTGGCTAGTGTAAAAAGAGTAATTTATCAAAGGAATGACAATTTAGGTGTTTTGCCAAGACAATTGCATCAGATTTTTTTTTAATCTACAATTAATTAAATGAATAACTGGATACAGAATTTGCTTCAATGCCTTTGTTTTTTCCTTTCTTTGTAAACAATTTCATAGATTAAGGCCAGAAGGCACCACTATGATCATCCAGACTGACGTCCTGCATACCACAGGCCAGAAAATCTCACCCGGTGATTCCTGCATCTCCCCCCAGTGACTGGCAGTTGGACTAGAGGATCATTTTTCAAAAGGCACAGTCTTGATTTAAAGACTCCAAGTGATGAAATATTCAATATGGAGCAAGTCTGTCACTTGAACATCTTGGTGTTTACACTATGGTGTTGGATTTGGTGTTACTTGGAATGTTCTTAAACATGAATTGGTGCTGAGAGGCTTTGAATAAATTAGAATTTTATACACATTTGTAAATCCTGTGAAAAGAACCACAGAAAACCATGTAAAAACTGTCCATAGTCAGTGCAATCAACTAGAAACTGAATTTCAATTTGGCCACTATATTTTCTTTCGTTATTCTTGGTTTGCAAACACTGGCATCAAGTTTTGTTCATATTGGCCCCAAACCAGAAAAGCACTTAAGCACATGCTTAAATTTAAATCAATAAGACGACTCGTGTGCTTAAAGTTAAGCACATATTGAAAGTGCTTTTCTGGATAAGGGCCCATGTTTGCAGAAAGTAAATTTCAAACCTCAAGATAAAGATTAATTAAATCAAGAATTAAATATCCACACAAAACTTGTGGATGGAAGCAGAAGTGGTTTATAAAGGCTAGACTATCCAGTTAGGGAATACATATAAAACTAAGTAACTTGACTCAAACAGTGCATTCTGAATATCAACTAATTAATAGCTCTAATATGTTCGCAACAAACTGCCCAATTATTTCAAATAATGAACTCCACAAACATTCTAAACTGTTCATGCATAATTCACAAACAGAAAAAGAGGCTAAATGTGTTAAATTCATTGTGTATAATGGATTTTTCATTGATATGACCCATCACTTAGTGGGTCATTAAATATGTCCTCTCTCCCCCAATACTCACAGAGACAAATTCAGACTGGAAACAGGGCCTAAGTGTTCAACTGAGGGAGTAATTAATTATTGGAACAATTTACAAAGGGGTTTCCATCACCGACAGCTTTTAAATCAAGATGGGATGTTTTCCTAAAAGAGCTGCACTTGGAATTATTTTGGGGAAGTTCGATGGCCTGTGTTATACAGGAGCTCAGAATCGATGATCACAATGGTCCCTTCAAACTTGGAATCTATAATCTATGCTAGGCCTAGTCCATCAGTCTTTTTTCCTTTCAGATTCACAAGTTCATTATCACAAGTGTGTCAGATTTATTAAACCCATCTCTTATTGAATTTGTGAAATCCAGCATATTTTAGCAGATAAAGGAATCCAGTATAAAAAAGTCTAATGAGTAGGACCCTGATGGTCTTTTCTCTCTCTCTCTCTCTCTCTCTCTCTGTAGAGGGCCTGATTCCTGATTGTGGCATACTTGCACTACTACAATGAACAAAGAAATTGACAAAAACCCACTGTGAGCTGAATTTGGCCTGTGATTTGCAAACACCAAAGACTAATTTCATGCAAAAGATTACAAAGCTGTGAAATAGGGTGACCAGATGTCCCGATTTTATAGGGACAGTCCCGATGTTTGGGTCTTTTTCTTATATAGGCTCCTATTATCCCCCACCTCCATCCCGATTTTTCACACTTGCTGTCTGTTCACCCTACTGTGAAAAGAAGTGTGTAGAATTTAGTCCTATAAATAGTCCTTTGGTTAAGTCTTATTTCTTCTCCGAGTGGTGCCCTGTGGATGCTCCAGTGTAGGTGGCAGTGCGTCCCGGTGCTGTCAATCGGAGATTTAAGATTGCAGTGTTGTGCGTGCGTACATGTTCATGCCTGTCGTGCGTGCGCAGCAGGTATCGCGCAGCAGGTATCCCACAGCGGTAACAGCGCCGTGTATAGCGCGTGCATGACCCAAGCCCTCCAGTTCATTCTCAACCATCCTCGGCTGTAGACGGAGCTCAGGGGCAGTGTTACACTTCTCCCTAAAACGGTTAGAAAACAGCCTTTTAGATAATTGTTAGACAAGTTGTTAGAGAAATAAATATAGTTAGAGTTAGTGTTACAATATATATATATATATTTTTTTGTTAGCTGTTAGAAAACCTCCCCTTAAAGGATGGTTACTAGTTAAGATGCCGGGGTCCCCGGGCTTCAAATGCTGCAGAGATTCCATGCCCGTTTCAGACTCTTTCTGTGTATGCTTCCTGGGTGAGGGACATATTCCCCAAACATGCCCCCACTGCAGCAACCTGAAAGCCAGAGCCCGCAGAGACAAGGATCTCTGGCTAAAAATGATCTTGATGGAGAAGTCACTCCAGCCAGAGATGGACAAGCAAAAACAGACTCTCTGGACACTCCTGAAGATAAAAAAGGAGATTTTCCCTCTGAAAAACCAAAAAGAGGGCTCAGACGTCTCTGCAGAGACATATGCAAAAACAGGGGCGGTCTCCTGCAAGATCACTACCCCCGATGCCATCTTACAGTCAGGTGAGCACCTACAAAGCTCCAGGTACCACTGGCACCACCAGACTCCGGGGACTCCCTCCTAAGGGGGACTGAGTCATCTATCTGCTGTTTTGACCGGGAAAACCGAGAAGTGTGCTGCTTGCCATGAGCTAGGATTCATGATGTGACAGAAAGTCTGCCGAGACTCATCAAGCCCTCGGATCGCTACCCCATCCTGCTTCTGCACGTGAGCACCAATGATACTTCCAAGAATGACCTTGAGCGGATCACTGCCAACTACGTGGCTCTGGGAAGAAGGATAAAGGAGTTTGAGGCGCAAGTGGTGTTCTCGTCCATCCTCCCCGTGGAAGGAAAAGGCCCGGGTAGAGACCGTCGAATCATGGAAGTCAATGAATGGCTACGCAAGTGGTGTCGGAGAGAAGACTTTGGATTTTTTGACCATGGGATGGTGTTCCAAGAAGGAGGAGTGCTAGGCAGAGATGGGCTTCACCTAATGAAGAGAGGGAAGAGCATTTTTGCAATCAGGCTGGCTAACCTAGTGAGGAGGGCTTTAAACTAGGTTCACTGGGGGAAGGAGACCAGAGCCCTGAGGTAAGTGGGGGAGTGGGATACCAGGAGGAAGCACGAGCAGGAAAGCACAAGAGGGGAGGACTCCTGCCTCATACTGAGAAAGCAGGACAATCAGCGAGTTATCTTAAGTGCCTATACACAAATGTAAGAAGCCTGGGAAACAAGCCGGGAGAACTGGAAGTCCTGGCACAGTCAAGGAATTATGATGTGATTGGAATAACAGAGACTTGGTGGGATAACTCACATGACTGGAGTACTGTCATGGATGGATATAAACTGTTCAGGAAGGACAAGCAGGGCAGAAAAGGTGGGGGAGTGGCATTGTATGTAGGAGAGCAGTACTGAGAGTCTCTGGATTAAGTTTAGAAGTGTGAGCAACAAGGGTGATGTCATGGTGGGAGTCTGCTATAGACCACCAGTCCAGGGGGATGAAGAGGACGAGGCTTTCTTCAGGCACCTAACAAAAGTGACTAGATCACAGGCCCTGGTTTTCATGGGGGACTTCAATCACCCCGGTATCTGCTGGGAGAGCAATACAGCGGTGCACAGACAATCCAGGAAGATTTTGGAAAGTGTAGGGGACAATTTCCTGGTGCAAGTGCTGGAAGAACCAACTAGGGGCAGAGCTCTTCTTGACCTGCTGCTCACAAACAGGGAAGAATTAGTAGGGGAAGCAAAAATGGATGGGAACCTGGGAGGCAGTGACCATGAGATGGTCGAGTTCAGGATCCTGACACAAGGGAGAAAGGAGAGCAGCAGAATACGGATCCTGGACTTCAGAAAAGCAGACTTTGACACCCTCAGGGAATTGATGGGCAGGATCCCCTGGGAGAATAAGATGAGCGGGAAAGGAGAGCTGCTGTATTTTAATGAATCCTTATTGAGGTTGCCATCCCGATGTGTAGAAAGAATAGTAAATAAGGCAGGCGATCAGCTTGGCTTAACAGTGAAATCCTTGCTTATATTAAACACAAAAAAGAAGCTTACAAGAAGTGGAACATTGGACAAATGACCAGGGAGGAGTATAAAAATATTGCTCGGGCATGCAGGAGTGAAATCAGGAAGGCCAAATCACACTTGGAGTTGCAACTAGCAAGGGATGTTAAGAGTAACAAGGGTTTCTACAAGTATGTTAGCAACAAGAAGAAGGTCAGGGAAAGTGTGGGCCCCTTACTGAATGGGGGAGACAACCTAGTGACAGAGGATGTGGAAAAAGCGAATGTACTCAGTGCTTTTTTTGCCTCTGTCTTCACGAACAAGGTCAGCTCCCAGACTACTGCACTAGGCAGCACAGTATGGGGAGGAGGTGACCAGCACTCTGTGGAGAAAGAAGTGGTTCCAGACTATTTAGAAAAGCTGGACGAGTACAAGTCCATGGGGCCCGATGCACTGAATCTGAGAGTGCTAAAGGAGATGACGGATGTGATTGCAGAACCATTGGCCATTATCTTTGAAAACTCATGATGATCAGGGGAGGTCCTGGATGACTGGAAAAAGGCTAATGCAGTGCCCATCTTTAAAAAAGGGAAGAAGGAGGATCCAGGGAACTACAGGCCAGTCAGCCTCACCTCAGTCCCTGGAAAAATCATGGAGCAGGTCCTCAAGGAATCAATTCTGAAGCACTTAGAGGAGAGGAAGGTGATCAGGAACACTCAACATGGATTCACCAAGGGCAAGTCATGCCTGACTAACGTAATTGCCTTCTATGATGAGATAACTGGCTCTATGGATGAGGGGAAAGCAGTGGATGTGTTATTCCTTGACTTTAGCAAAGTTTTTTATACGGTCTCCCATAGTATTCTTGCCAGCAAGTTAAAGAAGTATGGGCTGGATGAATGGACTATAAGGTGGATAGAAAGCTGGCTAGATCATCGGGCTCAATGGGTAGTGATCAATGTCTCCACGTCTAGTTGGCAGCCAGTATCAAGCGGAATACTCCAAGGGTCAGTCCTGGGGCTGGTTTTGTTCAATAGCTTCATTAATGATCTGGAGTATGGCGTGGATTGCACCCTCAGATGACACTAAACTGGGAGGAGTGGTAGGGATAGGATACAGAGTGACCTAGACAAATTAGAAGATTGGGCCAAAAGAAATCTGATGAGGTTCAACAAGGACAAGTGCAGAGTCCTGCACTTAGGACGGAAGAATCCCATGCACTGCTACAGACTAGGGACGGAATGGTTAGGCAGCAGTTCTGCAGAAAAGGATCTAGGGGTTACAGTGGAGAAGAAGCTGGATATGAGTCAACAGTGTTCCCTTGTTGCCAAGAAGGCTAACGGCATTTTGGGCTGTATAGGTAGGAGCATTGCCAGCAGATCGAGGGACGTGATCATTCCCCTCTATTTGACATTGGTGAGTCATCTGGAGTACTGTGTCCAGTTTTGGGCCCCACACTACAAGAAGGAGGTGGAAAAATTGGAAAGAGTTCAGCGGAGGGCAACAAAATGATTAGGGGTCTGGAGCACATGATTTATGAGGAGAGGCTGAGGGAACTGGGATTTAGTGTGCAGAAGAGAAGAATGAGGGGGGATTTGATAGCTGCTTTCAACTACCTGAAAGGGGGTTCCAAAGAGGATGGATCTAGACTGTTCTCAGTGGTAGCAGATGACAGAACAAGAAGTAATGGTCTCAAGTTGCAGTGGGGGAGGTTTAGGTTGGATATTAGGAAAAACTTTTTCACTAGGTGGGTGATGAAGCATAAGAACATAAGAACATAAGAATGGCCGTACTGGGTCAGACCAAAGGTCCATCCAGCCCAGTATCCTGTCTACCGACAGTGGCCAATGCCTGGTGCCCCAGAGGGAGTGAACCTAACAGGTAATGATCAAGTGATCTCTCTCCTGTCATCCATCTCCACCAGCTGACAAACAGAGGCTAAGGACACCGTTCCTTACCCATCCTGGCTAATAGCCATTAATGGACTTAACCTCCATGAATTTATCTTGTTCTCTTTTAAACCCTGTTATAGTTCTAGCCTTCACAACATCATCAGGCAAGGAGTTCCATAGGTTGACTGCTCTGTGTGAAGAAGGTCTTCCTTTTATTTGTTTTAAACCTGCTGCCCATTAATTTCATTTGGTGGCCCCTAGTTCTTATATTATGGGAACAAGTAAATAACTTTTCCTTATTCACTTTCTCCACACCACTCATGATTTTATATACCTCTATCATATCCCCCCTTAGTCTCCTCTTTTCCAAGCTGAAAAGTCCTAGCCTCTTTAATTTCTCCTCATATGGGACCCATTCCAAACCCCTAATCATTTTAGTTGAAATGATTTCAACTAAATTTCTCTGAAACTTTTCTAGTGCCAGTATATCTTTTTTGAGATGAGGAGACCACATCTGTATGCAGTATTCAAGATGTGGGCGTATCATCGATTTATATAAGGGAAATAAGATATTTCTGTCTTATTCTCTATCTCTTTTTTAACTATTCCTAACATCCTGTTTGCTTTTTTGACTGCTGCTGCACACTGTGTGGACGTCTTCAGAGAACTAGCCACGATGACTCCAAGATCTCTTTCCTGATTAGTTGTAGCTAAATTAGCCCCCATCATATTGTATGTATAGTTGGGGTTATTTTTTCCAATGTGCATTACTTTACATTTATCCATATTAAATTTCATTTGCCATTTTGTTGCCCAATCACTTAGTTTTATGAGACCTTTTTGAAGTTCTTCACAGTCTGCTTTGGTCTTAACTATTTTGAGAAGCTTAGTATCATCTGCAAACTTTGCCACCTCACTTTTTACCCCTTTCTCCAGATCATTTATGAATAAGTTGAATAGGATCGGTTCTAGGACTGACCCTTGGGGAACACCACTAGTTACCCCTCTCCATTCTGAAAATTTACCATTTATTCCTACCCTTTGTTCCCTGTCTTTTAACCAGTTCTCAATCCATGAAAGGATCTTCCCTCTTATCCCATGACAGCTTAATTTACGTAAGAGCCTTTGGTGAGGGACCTTGTCAAAGGCTTTCTGGAAATCTAAGTACACTATGTCCTCTGGATCCCCCTTGTCCACTTTTGTTGACCCCCTTCAAAGAGCTCTAATAGATTAGTAAGACATGATTTCCCTTTACAGAAACCATGTTGACTTTTGCCCAACAATTTATGTTCTTCTATGTGTCTGACAATTTTCTTCTTTACTTTTGTTTCAACTAATTTGCCCAGTACTGACATTAGACTTACCGGTCTGTAATTGCCGGGATCACCTCTAGAGCTCTTTTTAAATATTGGCGTTACATTAGCTAACTTCCAGTCATTGGGTACAGAAGCTGATTTAAAGGACAGGTTACAAACCATAGTTAATAGTTCTGCAATTTCACATTTGAGTTCTTTCAGAACTCTTGGGTGGATGCCATCTGGTCCTGGTGACTTCTTACTGTTAAGTTTATCAATTAATTCCAAAACCTCCTCTAGTGACACTTCAATCTGTGACAATTCCTCAGATTTGTCACCTATAATGGACGGCTCAGGTTTGGGAATCTCCCTAACATCCTCAGCCGTGAAGATTGAAGCAAAGAATTAGTTTAGTTTCTCCGCAATGACTTTATCGTCTTTAAGCGCTCCTTTTGTATCTCGATCGTCCAGGGGCCCCACTGGTTGTTTAGCAGGCTGCCTGCTTCTGATGTACTTAAAAAACATTTTGTTATTACCTTTTGAGTTTTTGGCTAGCTGTTCTTCAAACTCCTTTTTGGCATTTCTTATTACGTTTTTACACTTAATTTGGTAATGTTTATGAACCTTTCTATTTACCTCACTAGGATTTGACTTTCACTTTTTAAAAGATGACTTTTTATCTCCCACTGCTCCTTTTACATGGTTGTTAAGCCACAGTGGCTCTTTTTTAGTTCTTTTACTATGTTTTTTAATTTGGGGTATACATTTAAGTTGGGCCTCTATTATGGTGTCTTTGAAAAGTGTCCATGCAGCTTGCAGGGATTTCACTCTAGTCACTGTACCTTTTAATTTCTGTTTAACTAACCTCCTCATTTTTGCATAGTTCCCTTTTCTGAAATTAAATGCCACAGTGTTGGGCTGCTGAGGTGTTCTTCCCACCACAGGAATGTTAAATGTTATTATATTATGGTCACTATTTCCAAGCGGTCCTGTTATAGTTACCTCTTGGACCAGCTCCTGCGCTCCACTCAGGACTAAATCGAGAATTGCCTCTCCCTTTGTGGGTTCCCGTACCAGCTGCTCCATGAAGCAGTCATTTAAAGTATCAAGAAATTTTGTCTCTGCATTTCGTCCTGAGGTAACATGTACCCAGTCAATATGGGGATAATTGAAATCCCCCACTATTATTGAGTTCTTTATTTTGATAGGCTCTCTAATCTCCCTTAACATTTCATCATCACTATCACTGTCCTGGTCAGGGGGTCGATAATAGATCCCTACTGTTATATTCTTATTAGACCATGGAATTACTATCCATAGAGATTCTATGGAACATGTTGATTCATTTAAGATTTTTACTTCATTTGATTCTACACTTTCTTTCACATATAGTGCCACTCCTCCCCCACCCCCCGCCCACGACCTGTTCTGTCCTTCTGATATATTTTGTACCCTGGAATGATTGCATTCCATTGATTGTCCTCACTCCACCAGGTTTCTGTGATACCTATTATATCAATATCTTCCTTTATCACGAGGCACTCTAGTTCACCCATCTTATTATTTAGACTTCTAGCATTTGTGTACAAGCACTTTAAAAACTTGTCACTGTTTATTTGTCTGCCCTTTTCTGATGTGTCAGATTCTTTTTTATGTGAATGTTTCTCGTCTGATCTGGCCCTTACATTATCCTCTTCCATCCTCTGCTCCTGACTAGAACCTAGAGAATCTCTATCAATAGATTCTCCTCTAAGAGAAGTCTCTGTCCGATCCACATGCTCCTCTGCAGCAGTCGGCTTTCCCCCATCTCCTGTTTTAAAAACGGCTCTACAACCTTTTTAATGTTTAGTGCCAGCAGTCTGGTTCCACTTTGGTTTAGGTGGAGCCCATCTCTCCTGTATAGGCTCCCCCATCCCAAAAGTTTCCCCAGTTCCTAATGAATCTAAACCCCTCCTCCCTACACCATCATCTCATCCACGCATTGAGACTCTGAAGCTCTGCCTGCCTACCTGGCCCTGCGCGTGGAACTGGGAACATTTCTGAGAATGCCACCATAGAGGTCCTGGATTTCAGTCTCTTCCCTAGCAGCCTAAATTTGGCCTCCAGGACATCTCTCCTACCCTTCCCTATGTCATCGGTACCTACATGTACCACAACCACCGTCTTCTCCCCAGCACTACCCATAAGTCTGTCTAGATGCCTCGAGAGATCCGCAACCTTTGCACCAGGCAGGCAAGTCACCATACGGTTCTCCCGGTCATCACAAACCCTGCTATCTATGTTTCTAATGATCGAATCTCCCATTACTAACACCTGCCTTTTCCCAGTGACTGGAGTTCCCTCCCCCGGAGAGGTAACCTCAGTGCGAGAGGATACCCCAGCACCGTCTGGAAGGAGGGTCCCAACTATGGGAAGGTTTTCCTCTGCTCCCGTTGATTGCTCTGCTTCCCTGGGCTTTTCATCCTCCTCAACAGCGCAGGGGCTGTCTGACCAGAGGTGGGACAATTCTACAGTGTCCCGGAAAGCCTCATCAACATACCTTTCTGCCTCCCTTAGCTCCTCCAGTTCAATAAACTGAGTAGCCCCCACTCTGCTGCTGGGCTTCTGCCTGCATTCGCTCCTACAGCTGCCTAGTTTACCGACAGGGGTTTTCTTTAAATCAAGAAGTTTTGACTATAGTTTAGTTTAAAGGTTTTAAAGACTGGCAAGTGTACCTCGCCCCCCTTCCCACTCCCCTTCCAAATTCCCTGTCAGCGGCTGATCAGCCATGGGTGCCTCCTATCTCACTCACCCTTCTGGCCAAGGTAATGGCAACCAGGAATGCCACTTTCATCGATAAGTGGAGTAGCGAACAGGGGCCTAGTGGTTCGAATGGTGGTCTGGTGAGGCATTTCAGTACCAGGTTGAGGTCCCATGTTGGAGTAGGTCATCTCACGTCTCGGTATACCTTCATGAGGCCCTTCAAGAAGCGTTTTGTAATTGGGTGTGTAAACATCCAGGTTCTATCAATCACTAGGAGGGTGGTGAAACACTGGAATGCGTTACCTAGGGAGGTGGTGGAGTCTCCTTCCTTGGAGGTTTTTAAGGCCCGGCTTGACAAAGCCCTGGCTGGGATGATTTAGCTGGGAATTGGTCCTGCTTTGAGCAGGGGGTTGGACTAGATGACCTCTTGAGGTCCCTTCCAACTCTGATATTCTATGATTCTACGATTCTATGATTCTATAATGGAATGCCGAGATGGCCGCGAGATGAACTTTGATCCAGCTCATCCTTAAGCCAGAAATTTTCAGTTCCAATAGGTATTCTAAAATCAATGGTAGTGGTACTGAATTGCTCATCGAGTGTCTTCCTTGACACCATGCAGAGAACTCTTCCATTTCTGAAGGTAGGTATTTCCCATAGTTGGTTTCCTGCTGCTTAATAGTACATGTTTAATTTATTCTGAGCAGGTTAGTTCGTCATGATGGAACCATTCAGGAGCTACACCTGCAGGTGAAGTATCTCCAGGTTTGGGTGGAGTGTGCGACCGTTGTGCTGCAAGAGCAGATCTGGACGACGAGGGAGAGCTCGCATGGCGCATGTCGCCATGCGCAACAGATAAGTGTACCATGCTTGTCTCGGCTATGTCAGGACTATTAGGATAACTTTTGCCCTGTCTGTTCGTATTTTGTGTAGCACGTGTGATATCACTGGTATTGGTGGAAACACGTACATGAGTGGAGCCTCCCATTTGATAAGGAAGGAGTCCCCCAATGATTGTAGTCCTAGTCCTGCTCTTGAGCAGAACATCATGAATTTTCGATTAGTCTGAGATGTGAACAGACCAATGGTGGGTGTGCCCCACCATCTGAAGATTGACCTGAGAACATCTCCATTCATCTCCCATTCATGACCTTGGGAGAAGTATCCGCTGAGCGTGTCTGCTGTCATGTTCTGGCTGCCTGGCAGGTAACATGCTGAGATGTTGATGTTGTGTTGTATGCACCAATTCCTCAGTTTCATAGCCTCTGTGCATAGAGAATGTGATCGAGCTCCTCCTTGCCTGTTGATGTAAACCATGCAGGCAATGTTGTCAGTCATCACTCGAATAGGTTTGTTCTGTATATGAGGTAGAAAATGTCTGCAGGATTTGCGTACTGCGCGTAGCTCTAGCAGATTGATATGTAGCTGAGTTTCCTCCAGAGACCATTTGCCATGTATCGTTTGTTGACCCATGTGAGCTCCCCAACCTATCAGTGAGGCGTCTGTGGTGATTACTGTTGTCGAGGGTTCCTGTTGAAAAGGGATACTCATACAGACATTTTGTGGTCTTGTCCACCATTGTAGTGAAATCAGGATATTTGCTGGAACTGTGAGCCATTTGTGTAGGTTGTGTTTGCTTGGTATGTATACCGTGCTTAGCCAACCTTGTAGGCATCTCATATGTAGTCTTGCACGTCGTACCATGAATTACATGGCTGCCATGTGTCCTAGTAGTTGTAGGACGGTGCGAACCTGAGCTTGGGGACTGACTTGTACCTCTGAGATAAGGTTTGTGAATCTGATCAGGAGTAATGATGCCTTGCCTTCTATGGCATCGAGGTGTTCCCTGATGAAGTCCTGTTCTTGGACCGGAGTTACAGTTGATTTCCATTTGTTTATTTGTAGGCCCAACTCCCGGAATAGTGTGATAGTGGTCCGGACTGCATCCATTGTGTCTCGTAGAGTTGGGCCTTTGATTAGGCAATCACCCTGTTTGCATAAATGTGCTGCTACCACTGATAGGGTTTTAGAGAAGACTCTTGGTGCAGTGAATAGGCCAAATGGTAGTACTCTATATTGGAAGTGTTCTTGTTCTACCGTGAATCGTAAGAATTTTCTGTGGGGCAGGTGAATGGTTATATGGAAATACGTCTCTTGGAGGTCCAGGGCTGAAAACCAGTTTCCCTGTTGCAGCGTTAGGAGTATCATACCCAATGTGACCATCTTGAACTTCTGGGATCTTACGAATTTGTTGAGTTTCCATAGATCCAGGATGGGTCTCCATCCCCCATTCTTCTTCTGGATCAGGAAGTAATGGCAGTAGAACCCTCTCCCTCTGCATTGTGGTGGTTCTTGTTCCATGGCATCTAGTTGTAGCAGATAATCAACTTCTTGTCATAATAGGTGCTTGTGAGAAGGGTCCCTGAAGAGGGATGGGGAAGGGAGTAGGTTAGGTAGTCGGGAGGTGAAGGGGATAGTATATCCTGACTTGATTATTTCCAATACCCATTGGTCTGATGTTATGGTGGCCCAGATGTGCTAAAAGGGCCAGAGTCAATGTCCAAAGATAGGGGATGTGTTGAGTATGAGTGCTGTAACGTAAGGGAGCTCGTTTGAACCCTCGACCAACTTTTCAAAATTGCAGTTTTGGGGGCCCTAACTGGGAAGTCGGTGCTTGAGACTGAGGGTGTTCGCTGGCGTGATCGTTGGCACTGGCGTTCGTTCTCATATGGTCTGGTTTGTTGTCTGTTGTTTGAGGAGTCCCTTGGCCTCTGATATGGCTGGTATCTCCTTCTCTTTGCAAGGCGGGGGGTTTAAATCCCCAATGTGCGGAGTGTGGCTCAAGAGTCCTTCATGGAATGAAGCACCTCATCTGTCTTCTGCGCGAATAGATGTTCCCTATCGAAAGGTAAGTCTTCCACTTTCATCTGGAGATCCTCTGGAGCCATGATGCTCGATGCATTACTACAGCTGTGGTTTGTTGTTCTGGTAGCCATGTCTGCTGTGTCCAGTGGTGCCTGGAGTGCCATTTGGGCTATAAGTTGGCCTTGAATTGTGCCTGTTTCTTCTCTGGCAGCTCAGATGTGAATGTCATGAGTTTTCCATAATTATCATAGTCCTATTTGTCCAACAATGCTGAATAATGGGCCACTCAAAATTGAAGGGTGACAGAGGAATATATTTTATACCCGAATAGGTCAAGTCTTTTGTGCTCTTTATCTTAAGGTGTAAATCTGAAGTGTGGCTTTTTGTTATGGTGGTTTACAGCTTTGACAACTAGAGAGTTAGGGGGTAGATGTGCAAAAAGGAAGTCTTCCCCCTTTGATGGTACATAGTATTTTCTATCCGCTCTTTTACAAGCAGTCGGAATAGAAGCAGGTGTGTGTTAGATTGTCTCCGCAGGGTCCAAGATGGCCTCATTGATAGGGAGGGAAATCTTGGAGGTAGAGGATAGTTGCAGTATTTGCACCAGCTTGTGCTGGTTTGTCTTTACCTCCTCTAGCGGATCTCTTGGCTTTGTGCTATTCTCTTGAACAGCTGTTGGAACTGTTTAAAGTCATCCGCTGAAGTTGACGGTGGGGCCATAATCGCCTCATCTGGGGAGGAAAATGAGATGTGCTCAGGAGACTTGTCTTGGTCTGTACCCATCTCTATGTCCTGTCCCCCTTCCTGTGTCTCTGAAGGTTGTGGTGTTGGAGACACAGGGTGAGAGTGCAGTTCACATCTTGGCGCAGTGGACGGTCTAGATTGGTGTCCCTTATATGAGCTCCAGGGTTCCCAATGTGCCCATTGTGCTGGAAAGCCCATGGGAGGGTACATCCATGGCGGTCCATACCATGGTTGGCTCATGTGATGTTTTGGATCCATGTTGCTCCACACAGGTCGGTGAGTTTTTGGTGAGGAGTGGTGTGGGGATGCCAGGTATAGTCCCTGCATCTCCTCCTCTTCATCACTAGAGAATCTTGCTATGTCTTGAGGGCTGTGATCTCCGCTAGAGCCTATTGGGGAGCCGTCTTCACCAAGAATAGGTGACTGCATCGGTGCCGCTTTCTGGGAAGTCAGTGCCACAGGTGTCTGTCCCTTCAGCAATGGGGTCGGGGCCGACTGGTGCTACTGCTTGGTCCATGCAGTCAGTGCTTAATTAGTATTGGCTATTGGTACCAACTGGGAGGTCAGTGCCAACGGTGGAGGCATGGTGCCTGCTGTGGTGCTCGGTGCCAAGAACCATACCGGTGAGCTCGGTGCAGTGGAGGAGGCATGTTTTTATCGGGGTCTCGACTCCTTCTCTTTCGCTCTGACCTTAGAATCATAGAATCTCAGGGTTGGAAGGGACTTCAGGAGGTCATCTAGTCCCTCCCACTGCTGAAAGCAAAACTAGGGGAGGGATAGCTCAGTGGTTTGAGCATTGGCCTACTAAACCCAGGGTTATGAGTTCAATCCTTGAAAGGGCCACTTAGGGATCTGGGGCAAAATCAGTATTTGGTCCTGCTAGTGAAGGCACAGGGCTGGACTCAATGACCTTTCAAGGTCCTTTCCAGTTCTAGGAAATGGGATATCTCTATTAATTATAATCCCCAATTAAATCATCCCAGCCTGGGCTTTGTCAAGCCTGACTTTAAAAACCTCTAAGGAAGGAGATTCCACCACCTCCCTAGGTAACCTATTCCAGTGCTTTGCGAACAGGGGCCACTAACAGGGAGTTTGGAGAGAAAGTTCTCCAGGTGAAGGAAGAGCAAATATGGGACCCTTGGGGTAAGTGGCTATCTGTAGTGTGTGTTTGTGTTTGGGGGTTACTTGCTGTGTGCTGAGCTTGTGTCTGTTTGTTTGTTTGAAGGACTGTGTGCTGTGGCCGGCAGTTGAAAGCTGATCCCCCCATACACAACATTTTTCAAGGACAAAGTTGCTCTACATCCACATCCAAAGTTTTTACCAAAAATAACCTCAGCATTTCACTCGAATCAATCTATTCACCTCCCGACATTCTATCCTAAGCCTCGCGGTAACCCGACAGAAGCTGCACACTCTAGATGTGAGAAGGGCTTTAGCGTTCTACATTGAATGAACCAAACCTTTCTGAAAATCCCCCAGACTCTTCATCTCTACTACCGAGCGCTCAAAGGGAGATGCCATATCCACTCAGAGATTATCTAAATGGATTATCACATTCATTCAAACGTGCTATCATATCAGGAATACAGATCCACTGGAGCATATTAGGGGCACACTCCACTAGGTCAATTTCAGCCTCCATAGCATTCCTCAATAATGTTCCATTACTAGAAATTTGTAAGGCAGCCACTGGGCCTCTGTCCACACATTTGCAAAAACACAATGCAATCACAGAGGACTCCAGAACTGATGCCATAGTGGGCCTCACAGTACTTACCTCAGTGACTCATACCAATCTGAAGTCCCCCCAGTGCTCAGAGGGGCACTGCTCTACAGTCACATAAAGTGGAGCACCCACAGGGACACCACTCAAAGAAGGAAAGGTTCCTGTGGGTGCTCCACTACCCGGCCTCCTCCCCTCTACTTCAGAGTTTGCAGTGGGGGCTCTGCGGTAGAGAAAAGACTAGAGGGCTCAGGTCGTGCATGTGCTACATGTGGCGTCGTTAGCACCACGGGACACCTGCTATGCACGCATGACCTGCGCGGATATTGCTACCTTAAATCTCCGACGGACGGCGCTGGGACGCACCGCCACCTAAAGTGGAGCACCCACCGGGATACACATTTCAAAGAACTCCAGTTACTGCACGAGGTGAGTAACCTCTCCTTTCCTGACAAAGGCACTTGGAACAGAAATAATGTTTTAATCTTTTCTTCCTTCTTTATTTTGGTAACGGCTTTAAGCCTCACTAAAGTAAATGCAAGGTTGAATGTAGGGTTTGGTTTTTTGTTTTTATAAACTTATTTGTGCGCTATGTTTGCTTCTGCTTTTTCAATTTTCATTCACCTGATTTCACAAGGGCTTTTTTTTTTTTTTTTTTGTACGCAGGCAACTTCCTGAAAATGATACAGGAAATGTGGCTGCGAAAGGGTGTGCACGTGTGTGTGCACGTTAGTGAAAAGTTCTGCTTAGTAGGATAGCTGCCTCTGTTGTCTTCTGCAGGAATATGGACTGCTCTGTCCGGTCCTCTGAATGCTGTCTCTCTGCACAGTGCTGAAAGTTTCCTGTTTCACCAAGGCTGATGATCTAGCTCACTGTAACCGTCTTGTTAGCATGGTTTTAGCTGTACACTGCCCCTAAACTCTGCCTCTGACATTACCATGTTGCAATGGGCCTGAAGGCTAACTCACTACAGTTTGCAAGTCAATTGCTATCCTTGCCGTTTCTATTGTTATTTTTCCACCTCATCCACACATCAGTAGAAGGAAGTGTGTCCTAAAGTTTAGTAGAGAGGACAGGGTATTAGCAGTTCTAGGTTTTTATGTTAGGGCTACATCTTCACTGCAAAAATCAGGTGTGTTTTTACATTGAAGTACTGGGCCTCACACAGGCATATCATCTCTCACTGCCACAAGGATGCAAAAGAGCGTTATAGCCCATCCAAATCTATTATATGAAGCACTGATCTGTGGCAATGCTTCATCAAGATCACGTTTGCCATACAAGCACACCGTGGCTTTGCTTGCTATTTTCTAATCTGTAAGTAATACAAACATTTCTGAGATAATTTAGCATGTTAGAAAGTGTGTACAGATAAATCTAATGCTATCCCATGTTTTAGACCTGGTTTTGCAGAGAAAAACACTAGGAGAAGCTATCCATTTTTTTCCTTGGAATACAACCTGCAGTTCATCCTTCTTGCACCCCTTATAGCTCCCCTTGACCTGCAAAAGACAGAATCTAGCTCATAATTAGCTTGTTGACTGTACTGATCATTTTAGAGGGGCACACAGAATGGAAGAGAAGCGCCATATTATATATCAGGGGTCGGCACCCTTTCAGAAGTGGTGTGTCGAGTCTTCATTTATTCACTCTAATTTAAGATTTTGTGTGCCAGTGATACATTTTAACATTTTTAGAAGGTCTCTTTCTAGAAGTCTATAATATATAACTAAACTATTGTTGTATGTAAAGTAAATAAGGTTTTTCAAATGTTTAAGAAGCTTCATTTAAAATTAAATTAAAATGCAGAACTCCCTAGATCGGTGGCCAGGTCCTGGGCAGTGTGAGTGCCACTGAAAATCAGCTCGCGTGCCGCCTTTGGCACATGTGCCATAGGTTGTCTACCCCTGTTATATATGTTATATCACTATTTATTGTTAACTCATGAGGTCAACTGACAGATCCTTGCAAAGACCAGGGAATGATCAGTGTACTGGATATTTTAATTCTGTGTTATCACTTTGTAATACAGGAAACTTTAAAATGTATCAATAATTTCACACACGTTCTAACAATTAACATACTGAATGAAGCACCCAAGTACCTGCCCTGTTGCTAACCTGGCAATGACCTACTGACTGCAAAAGTCAGCCTGAGTGGGAGTGACTTTTTAGCAGCACTGAATAAGCATTTCCAGCATGTTAATTTCATTCCTAGAGCCAGTACATTCCTACACACCCTTCCCCTAGAGATAATGCTTCTGATCACGGCTGTGTTATATGAGCAGCACCCAAAAGAGGCATAGAAAAGAAAAAGTAGCTAATTACCTATGCATATATATGACCTCACATTACAACAATATTTCGGGGGGGGGGGATATAACCTCTGTAGCCTACATTCTACTTTACCTATTGTTGACTGCAGGTATTTAAACTGTGTAAGTAATAAAACATGAGCGCTACAGCATTCTGCTGTGAAGGAGCCACATGGCGGCAGTTCAAGGGCTCTTTGTTGTTCTAGCTTCAGTCTATGCATCTTCTGAATTAAAGAGCACAGGCACCAAAATAACCACATACCCTCTGTGAACTATTCTGAGCATCCACAAAGACCTTTCATTTCATATCATATTTAAAGAAAACAGATACCAGTGCTGAAGCTACATACAGATAACAGAACTACTAAATGTTCCCTCTAGGAAAGCCTCTCTCATGAAGCCATTAACCTGTGGATTTCATAGGATTGTGGGATTTATTTATGTATTTTCTATCACATTTGCTCTTGGCAAAAAAATCAGAATAGATTGTGCCGCTTTTCTGGCCTGCTGTGCTTAATTGTCTGTGATGCTGAAAACACTGGATTTGTCGTCTTTTTTGGCTTGACTGTGGTTTCATCTCCCCCTCCCCTTCTCCTATTAAATTAAAAATCCAAATACCCAGGATTTTAGAACACACACAAAAAGTTTCATTTCAAGAGTTTAAGTTACACTCTTAAATTATTCACATCAGCTACATCTGGCATGGAAATCAACAATATTAAACATGACAACCAAACTGGGAGCCAAAGGTAAATTAAAGCAAAAATGGGGTGGGGGCAGGCCTTCATAGAATCCCATTTTCAAAAACATTTACCCGATTTGCATGTGCAAAGTACGAGCCAAAGGGTTTGTTTGGTTTTAAAAAGAGCCCAATACCCAATTGCGTGCCAATATTTATGCCTCTCTCATCTGCTCTATCCTACAAACGTTTATATTAATATGGGGGAGGGGAGAGAGGAGGGGAACAAAAACTCCAGGGATGAATCTGATGAGTTTGAAAATATGAATGTATGGTAGACAGCTTTCCAAGTTGGTGGCCTGTAGCCATGCCTATTGTGGTTTACAAGAGGTTCTCCTCCTAAATCCGAGGGCATATTATGGCACGGTGTTCCTATTTTTAGAGTATGAAATCTGGATCTTTCACACTTATGGCAACTGTCCTTATTTATGCTAACGCCTATGTTTGGAAGCTGTCTCATTTGCATCAGCAGTGGTTCCAGTGATAATTCGAAACATTTCAGGGAGATAAAAAGCCTCCCTTAAGAGATCCCCTTTCCAGCTGGAAGATTGTTGGGAGGATCTGGTCAGTCAGCACAATTGCAAGGGGAGAATTATAGAGGGATATGCCTGCTTTTTAAGCTGATTTATATACTGATATTTAGATTTTTAGTTTGCTTTCAAGTTCTGGTCTTAGGGAATTGGGCCCACAATATGTCCTGTAGTATATAATGATTGTGTAATAACACATTATTTACTTATATTAAATACTACCTGTGCCTTCATAAGCTTGGCAAAAGAGGACATGGTCTTCCTGGAGGCAATATGTTGAATCAGCACATAAGTAACTGAATAAACTATGTACATCATAACGTACAAATATAAAAGATCAACACTAAGGCACAGATTGTGCTTGGCCTTGCAGAGGGATTCAAAAGGAAGGGAGATCCCATGAGAAGCCTCCCCCCCTTTATCTATACACCCCTTTATGATGAGCGTAGGGACACTCAAAAGTTTTCTGTCTCAACTGGTTTTCTGACAGAAAACTTGTTCCAGTAGATGCATCTGCTTTCCCTGGGATATGTTTGGGATAGAGAGTGGTGTGGGGGAGATGGCTTAAAATTTTCAGTTGAAAATGGAAACTTTTTGATTTGGAAGTGTCAGTGCAACATGTTTCAACTCTCCCAAGTCAAAACATTTCATGTTGCTATTAAAACTCATCCTCCTGAAGTGCCTCCAGGGAGTTGCAATTTGTGTGCCTCATGTCCCTTTTCTCCTCTCTCTCTCTTGCTCTCACGATGCGGCACAGCCATGTAACTCCCAAGATGGGTCAGCAAGAAATGACACCATATTGCAATATGAGGTGTAGTCTAGCCAGGGAGAAGATATAGTTTAGCTATAGAGGAGAACTGGGCATGAAGCATCTGAACGAGAGCTCCCCATGAGGCATCTTGGTAACTCAGGCATACATACTTGATGTTGACTCAGCCCCAAATGAAATATTGTGTTTCAATTTCACATATTGAAAGTTTCAGGTTTTGGAATTCTGGTTTTGGACAAAGTCAAAGTTCTCCATGGGAAAAAAGTTCCAACCAGCTCTACTACAGCCACTGTTGGGTGCTGTCTGACTGAAGAGTGCACCATCTCAACCTCTCCAGAGCCTCCTGACTGTAGACTTCGTATGGAACCACAGCAGAAATCTAAGTTAACCCTGCACTAGGGGTCAGCTGAGGAGGCCGACAGCAGAAATACACCTGTCCTTCTAAAGGGAGGAATCTTCTGGAGGCACCATATGCTTGGCTGATGCAGGGTGCACACAGGAATTTCTTTTAGACCTTCTTGTGACAGTTTTTCTGAACTGAGCAAGAGTGGGCAGAACGTAAAATAGCACACATAGGTCTTTGGAGAAATAAATAGTATGTATATAGGGCTGGAACTATTAAAAGAAAGAAAGAAAGAAAGAAAGAAAGAAAGAAAGAAAGAAAGAAAGAAAGAAAGAAAGGCAAACCTGCAATATCCCATTGAAAGGAAACCGGCCTCAGCAGAGGCCAGAGACTTGGTCTGATTCTCATTTACATGAAGGTCACATTAAGGATCTTTATGCTGTCAGAGCAGTGTAAATGAGAAACAGTACCTTCCTATCTGATGGTAGTCCTAAATCTGATCCTAGATTTGATTAGTCTTGCAGTCTATTACAGCTGTGAGCTCTGATGCAACAACAGTAGCCATTAAAGCAGAAAGGTGAAGTAGACACCTGGAATTAATTATGTCTGATGCATATGTGAAAAAAAACAAAACAAAAAAACCTCCTTGACATCCTCTGAAGTAGCACACCAACTGTGTCGTTAATTATTGGGTTATTAAAAGTCCTTATTTACAGCTCAGTTTGGCTGATGTCACCTGTTGTTCACTCTTAAAGAAGTTTGAGTAATTTTAAATGATACTACAGTTCCTTCCTTCTAGAGTTTATTACAGCCCTCAAGCTCTCAGTGCTATGATTCATGTTCCAAAAATGACCTGAAATAAGTGACAGTAGGTAGTGATGAAAGTAGCATGGTGAAACTTTAATGTCTTTAATTGAACCTACTGAATGATGTCTGACCAACAAAACTGATGCTCTGGGTGCCAAGGGAAATGCACTTTATTTTAAAGCTCTTATATATTGAATAATCAGATTGTTACTGACAGAGATAGTTTACATTTTTAGATTTTGGAAAGAAATCTTTGAAATTTTGAGTTGTAATTTAACCTTCCCCCCTCAAAATAATAATAAAAAAAAATCTGCTAATTTTTGTTTCACTTAAAAAAAAAACAGCTTTAGTTCTATCATTTTTTGTGTTCTATTTATAAATATCTATCTACTGGCATAGAGAGAGGTACAGCTTGTTCAGTGGACACGCAGGGGAAAAAAGAGGTGTTGCTACATTGTACATCAAGAACATATACACAGCTTCATATGTTGAGACAGAAGTGAGAAGGACCAGCTGAAAGTATCTGGGTAAAGATAAAAGGGAATAAGACAGCGGTGACATCATGGTATGGGTTTTGTGTGGATAATTTGAAAGACTGTAAAGTGCTCAGACACTGCAGTGCTGGGGCCATAGATAATTGTACTGCTCCTTCCAACTCAGTCATGGTCATCAGTAGTTTGGTATAAAAGATCACCACAAGAGGGTGAACAGCAAAGAATAAAGGTTGAGGTTAAATTACAGTCCAAATTGTGTTTAATTCAAGGTAAATCTACACTGCACACCACTAGCAGTGTCGTGTAGTGTCAGACCGCAGCACGGAGCAGGCTGTGCCCACACTACACTGTGTAGCTACTCCTGACAGTAGAAGGCAGTGGGGAAAGATTCCAGCAGCAGGACACTACACTGCTGACAATAGCAGTATAGATGGGTCGTGCACTGCTTGGGAGAGTAGAGAGCTGTGTAGGGTACATACCCCTAGGGTTCAGGCATGTCTTTATTCTACTCTAACCAATGCCTCGCCATTTACACTCATGCTAGGGGGCATGCAGCGTATGTACTCTACACACCACTGAAAGGAGTATGCAGTGTAAACATACCATCAGTGGCTGAGTTGTGTGGGGAGAGGAGAGAAGGTGGAGGTGGGGCAGGCGTGTAGGCAGGAATGGGCTGGACTGCAGTGAAAACAACCCCGGCAAGTCAGCTGCTTTTATGAAAGGATGCACTTCCACTAGGAGGCTGGTGAAGCACTGGAATGGGCTACCTAGGGAGGCAGTGGAATCTCCTTCCTTAGAGGTTTTTAAGGTCAGGCTTGACAAAGCCCTGGCTGGGATGATTTAGTTGGGGATTGGTCCTGCTTTGAGCAGGGGGTTGGACTAGAGGACCTCCTGAGGTCTCTTCCAAACCTAATCTTCTATGATTCTATGATTCTATGCAGTGTGGACTTCACCTCATGCTGGATGATTTGACAGTTGAATGGAAACAGGGATGGGTGCCCTCCTTGCCCCCTTTAGAGAGCCTCGTTCAAATCAGTGATACTAGCTGGGAGTGCTGCCTCTGCTCACCAGTCAGACTGTGGCTGGCCCCATCACAGGAGTTGGCATGGGGTATGGCTCATTACAACATCACTTTCCATTCCCTGAACTAGCCTGGTCACATTCTAGCTCTGTGTCCATGCCTGTAACCCACTGCTGTGCGGTATTACAAGTCTCTTGCTGGGCCTGGTCCACAGAGTCTGTTACAGCCCTAGTTAGGGAGCCTTTGCACATAGTTCCAGAATCCTCAGTTCAGTCCCAAGATGGCGGCCATCACATGTTCACACTCTAATCGATCGAGGTTCATCATTTGCTGATGCTTCTCTTCATCCCTTGGAATTTTTAGGTTTCTTGCTCTGGGACCATTTTCTTTCCACAACTTTTAAATATTTAAGGAAATTGATTTGCTTAAAAGCACTGATGAGGCGGCTGAGGCAGCCATGTTGGATTTGTTCCTTCTCAGGAGCAAATCCCTGTGGCCACTTCCATGGGCCTAAAAGCTTTCTGATAGCTGGGAAATAGCAGCTTATCGAATGGGTCCAAGCACAGTGCTCAACTAATGGCACTGTTTTGTTTTGAATTCCTATTTCTATTTTGTGAACTATTTGTGCTTTCATAAGAGCCTTCTCTCAAAGGCCCTGCAGGCCCCAGAGGAAAGTCATAAGGCCTGATTCTCATTTACGTTAAGGGTCCTTTCTGCTGTTTTGGTAGTGAAATGGGGCATTATAACAGATACCACTGTGATGTATGCTGCAAGAGGAGAATAAAGGGGCCTTACTGTAAGGGCTAAATTGGTCCATTGTCTTTTATTTATGACATTACAGTCTTTTGCTATTGAAGTGACTAGGAGTGTTGCACCTATACAACTTCACTATGGGGGTGAACTAGGAAGAAGGATGAATGGGTGATGGTGAAGTATTTTATATGTAAATATAATACACACTTGATATTATTGAGTAACGTTTACATTCATGCTCAAGTATTAAGGGCAAAATTCTGTCCTTTATTGCAGGGGTTAATGGGGAGGGGAAGACAGGGGAATGTCAAGGGAGCCCTTTTGCCTTGTCCCTAGCACACCTGAGCAGGGTCAAAGCACTGTCAGCAATACCTGTCCTGCTTTATTTAAATTCATAGGCATTCATAAGTCTGTGCAAAATAAAAAAGAACACAATATTCTTTCCCAGGCTTTATCCCAATTTTTCTAAGGAATTTGTTTGCATGTCCTTTCCCTCCCCTAGAGTTAAAATAAATCATAGGAGAGTTAATTAATTGTCAGGTATTTGAAGCTGCACATAGGTGTCATTGTATCCGTACTATACAAATATCATAGGTCAAATTGATCTCAACTACCCTTGTATAAATCAAGAGTAACTCCAGTAAAGCACTACTTTATATTAATGGACATCCCCGCGGGGTTCTAATGTATAGCTACACTACTTCATAGGGCTACTCTTGATGTACACCAGAGTCACTGAGATTGACAGGGATTCAGAGTGGTGCTTTGATTTACACCAGAGATGCTGACTGCAGTACAGGCCCAATTCTTCACTGACTTGTATTTTGCTTGGTCGTTTATACCTGTGCAAAGTGTGTGGAAGGCAAGCAGGATGTGGTCTTGACAGAGATTTCACCCAAGTTAATTTCTTTTCCCTCTTATGATTTCTTTTTGAACTGTAATTCTCCCTCACTCTGCCAGTCCAAGTCACCTAATTCATCTACTGCCTTCCTCCGGAAATCCTGATCTTAAACTATAAATAGGATGGAATTCTTCTTTCCAGATAACAGTCATCCTTGCAGACAACTCAGCCATATACTAATTCATTACATCAACACCCTCTGGTTGGTGGACTAGTCAGAAACTAGCCAATAATATTCTTTAAACAATCAGAAGTTTTCCATCCCAAATTCTCATTTATATATTTACTATTAATCTTTGTCTAACCAAGTGCCTTGGGAAAACAGGTTTTTAGACTCTTTGTGCTCAATTGTTTTAAAGGAGCCACACACAAAAAAAGTTTGCCCTGGATAATACAAACTTATTTATTGGCAGTATTAAGCTGCTGGTTTGGATCATTCCAAATGAATACCACTGTTATGATGAGCGGGCAGGCCAACAATAAAGGAAAGGGTAATCGAGAAACAGTTCACTGGTTGTTTAAAGGGCTCAGGCTGAAGGGGAAACAGACAAATATGTACAGTAGCATGTTTATGAAAAAGCAACCAATGGAATATAAAATTCCTCTAGGCTGTGTGTGCAGGGTGAGGTCAGAATCAATATTGGGATTAGATGAGCCAAATAGATGTTTTGCATGAAGGTATGTTAATCAAGGTTTAGTAGTGACAAAAAAGGTATATGGGGCTACTGAACACACTGCTCCACTGCTAGTTTGTTTGTCTAACATGACACTCCTTCCTACCTTGAAATTATAGCAAGGTTTTATAGAGAGAAAAGGAGTCAGGCTACATTTTTCCCCTTGACATTTGGAGGATCCTGTTTGTACTGATTTATTCAGTCAGAAAAGCCTATCTTTCTAAAAAGGCCTGTCTGGCTATGGCTTCTGTTTTACCTGGCGGACAGAAGAGTAAGAGGAAAGGGCCTAGCACTCAATCAGGTGCAGGTGTCTAGGAAAATGGCAGCAGGAATTTATGGACAGGAGCCCATTCCTGTTGAAGGCCTTGGGCCTGAGTCTCAGTTACATCTGGGTCCCTATACCCCAGTCTGGTAAGGTGAGGTGGGTACATTTACCGCTACTTTAAGGCTCATTTACATCATCATAGCGGTGTGAAGTGGCCTTAGTGTAAATGAGATTCAGACCCGTTGTTTCAATGAGAGCAGGAGTAGGTGTAATGGGACACGTGGGAAGTGTCTGTTGTTCCTTTGCCAGTCTCCTAAAGAGACCAGGTTAGATGTTTAAAGAGAGGATGTGAAGCACTTAGAGCTAAAGTCTGCCCTCATTTAGGCCGTTTAAGTCCTGAGTAACTCCATTGCCTTCATGACTCAGTTATATTTGGGGGCTTAGGAGTGCTAAATTCATGGTAGGAATTATTATCCTGAAAGCAACTGTCAGCCCTCTTGGCAAGCTCACTTTCGCACCCCCAAGTCCCTAGCTGCATGCTCCAAGATCCTAGAATTCCATTCCAGCTACCTGCCGGTCTCAACTGGGCACAGGGACTAGGGTGACCAGACAGCAAATGTGAAAAATCGGGACAGGGGTGGGGGGTAACAGGAGCCTATATAAGAAAAAGCCCCAAATATCGGGACTGTCCCTATAAAATTAGGACATCTGGTCACCCTAACAGGGACCTAGGGAATAGCTCCATATTGTGCTGGAATGTAGCACTTTCATATGCTTCGTCATGCTCCCAGAATGCACCAGGGGCCTTGTTTTCAGAGGTGCTGGGCATCTATGATGCCCACCAAAATCAGTGGGCCTAATCCTGCTCACATTTAAGTCTTGCGTCTGATGAAGTGGGCATTCACCCACGAAAGCTTATGCTCCAATACTTCTGTTAGTCTTAAAGGCGCCACAGGACCCTGTGTTGCTTTTTACAGATTCAGACTAACATGGCTACCCCTCTGATACTTGACACATTTAAGTTGTTGGTAATAGGATCTCACCCAGAGGCAGTGAGTGTGTGTTTCTAAAAACCTGGCCCTTAAGAACTGCGGTGGTTAACTGTAGATGCACACCAGTTTAAACAGGGCTCAGAAAGTACTCAAATGTGCTGTCTACTTACTTACTCTGATCCAAAGCCCACTTTGATTTCCTAATTTTGCTTCAATGATATAAAAATATTTCATATCCAACAGCCTGCTGTTTTGACTTAATAATTTCAATTCGTTTTGGTTCAACTTTAATAATATACTACAACATTAAATATAATAAAAAATTTGAAACGAATAAACTGATATTAGTTAAGTGAAAGAATTTTGTTTTGAATGAATTAAAGTGTTTTGAATGTAATATAGTTTGCTATTTTTAATTCCAAAGGAAATTTTGAAGTTACAGAATTTCCCCTCAGAATAAACCGGCTTCCAACTAGCTCTCTCGCGAATATTCCAAGATAGGGGTAGTATGTTCAATAGTATTAGCAGACTAAAGAACTTAGGATTGTCAAATGTCAGTGGAGTAGAAGAGAAAAGTTATCTTCAGTTTCATAATGTTCAATGCCAATATTGTGTGTTATGCTATGGGATAGGATTTATTTTATTATTTAATTTCTTAGTGGCTGGTTTATTATTTTCTTCTGTCTTTTCTTTTAACCTTCAAGAGTAATATCCAAATTGAATGTCTCTTGTTAGAGCATGTCATTAATCTAATTTGAATCAGGTACATGGAAATGACTTCAATAAAAAGGCTACGTTTTTTAAAATAAGAGCAAGCGGAAAGTCTAATGGTGCCCCAGAGAGTACGCAATCCTGTTCCCATGCAATCCTGTTCCCATAGAAGCTAGATCGCACCTAGTGATGCACAAGTGAAAGTGTCAAAATATTATAAGATAGGCAACTCTCATATTTCCAACCCATGCTTGGAGACAAACACACGGAAACCAGCAATGTAATTTAGGATTGACTAGCTAATCAAACCAAACAGTTTATGGTTTGCCCATTGCTACTTAAAGAGAAAACAAATTTCACATTGCATGAAAATAATTCAAAAGATGCACTTGGATCAAGCCAATCAAGGCATCAGTAAAGCATATGCCAAGTCTTCTACCTCTGTGAAGGGAAATAAACTCTGAAAATACATTTTACAGGATTATAACCAAATGGCCTAGCCTGACAAACCCACTCCCTACCAGGCATAGTCACATGAGAGTCAGTGGCACCAGTGATGTCAGTAAGCATTATGGGCCAGATTTGCTGTTATGCACTGTTTCTTTGGCAATGCAAAGCAGCCATCAGTCTCATTTAATTGGCAGGATGAGATGGGTTTCTGGCAGTGCTCCAGGACTTAAAGAAAAAAATGTCAAAGCGCACTTTGGGTACTTACGGTAAGCGATAGTATTGGAAGGCTGTTCCAGCTCCTAAATGAAGTGCCAGAACAGCCTTCCTGCATGACCTGAACGCTGATTTCTGGCTGCTTTACCTCACCAAAGTAGTGCAAAGCAGCTGGAGCAGAAAAGTGAATTTGACCTGCAATTCTTCCTACCATCATTAGAGGAAAGGACTGCTGACCCAATGGGACTAAGAGGGGACCCTGGAGATCTCAGTTCAATTCCCTTATCTGCCACAGACTCTCTGTGTGACCTTGGGCCAGTCACTTAGCCTCTCTGTGCCTCAGTTACCTCATCTGTAAAATGGAGTTAATTGCTTTTCCCTACCTCACAAGAGAGTTATGGGGATAACTACATTAAGGATTGTGGGGACCCAAGAGACCACAGTAATGGGGACCATGTAAATATTTAAGATAGCCCCATTTAATTGTAATCTTATTTAAACCAAGGTCTAAGTCTCCTTACACGGTCAGAGCTGCGTGAAGAGCTGTCATTTACACCCACTTTACAACCTTAAATAAAAAGTCCCTTTATCCTGCCAGAGCTGTGCAAAGGGCCCTTAGTGTGAATGAGAATTTGCCCATTGACTTTCATGAAACTTCTCGTGAGGGTCACTAAGCACTATGTCTAGTAGTAAATGTTTGCAGGACTGGGCAATATATTTCGTCACACATGGGGAAACCTTACTTGCTAAAACTTGGTGGTTCTCTATCACCAGTCAAACAACCCTTGACACTAGTAAGTGGCAAAGCTTTACTTGGTAATGGTTTTTAAAAACTTTATCAACACCAACAGATTAGCCACTGTAACAACAGGCCTGATTCTCCAGTGTCCTGCACCCTTTGCAGTCATGTGCACCTTTGACAAGAGAGTGACAAGTGGATATAACATCAGAATGACAGCAGTTTACATCTGCCTTGCACAAGTGCGCATAACCTCACGAGGATAAGTCACAATGTCAACTTCTTTCTTTAAGCAATAGACACACACAAACTCCAGGTTACCCCTTTAGGAGTTTCAGTAGACTTTGGATGCTATTCTTCAAGTTTCACCTGCCAAATCAAGCTCTACGGGACACTTAACATTGATTAATTCCTCTGAATATTTGATGAAAAATGTCATCTAGCTTTGAAGAACAGTCAACCTCACCCGGAATGGCTTCTTCTAGCTAGCCGTTATTGTGGAGTGTAAGTGAGCTATTGAACAGTTCGGAATCACAACACTTCACTTATTTCTCAATGCAGAGCCTTAGCTGCCTCTAGGAACAATCCACACAGTACAGGATTGTAAAATGACATTTATTTTGTTCCTGTTTAAACTCTGAGTAATTCCCTTGATTGAGGTGGTGATAATCTTTAGAATGCTATTGTGTTTTTTTATTATTATAGAAATGCCCCAGATGTTCAAACAAATATACATGCCAAGCCTCACAGCTATGGGAAAAGAGATCTTATCATACACGCCTCCAAATGTTTAAGCAGTAAGTCAATATAAATACGTACTTTATTTTCTCAAATTTACACTGCAGCACTGGTCCCCTCTTTAGCAAAGAGTAAATAGGCTTTCTATTTGCTTGCTGTAGCTTATCATAATATCCCTATTCATTGGAAAGACCATTTATAACAACTGCTGAACTTACAGAAAGTCGTCTTTTATTAAACACATGCATTGGGCCCAGTTGTCCCCTCCTGTGGAAAAACACGCTGGACCAGGTGCTGTTTTCAGGAGAACTCTGTGGGCTTGATGCTGCTCTTGTTGAAATCTAGGGGTGTTTTTCCATCGACTTTGCTGGCAGTTCAATCAGGGCCTATTGGGGAATCTTGCAAAGTTTCCTGAGGTCTCCTCTTTCTGGGAGGGGGTATTGCCTTAATGCAGAAGATACAGCCTCCTCCCCTCCCCCCGGTCTCCTCAGAACCAGGTAGGTGTGTGGGGAAAATATGCTTGAGGCATAAGCACAGAGCCTTTTGTCCCCCAACTCCAGCTCCACTGAAGCCAGGACTCTGACACATTGCCCTGGCATCTCCCTCTAGGAGAGTTTCCACAGCTTGGAGGAAGGTCTGTACAAATGATAATTTGACTGTAGTACTTGGTTGCCAAGGAACATGACGTGCATCTCCTGAGGGCCAATCCCTGTATGTGCCTGGGCCTCCCTCTCACCAAATACAGACCCACAGGGGCCTCTTCAAAGGGGGCAAAGGGAGAGGGAGAATGGTGCCATGGAAGGGTGTTGTGCTCCTAAATCCCATAGGCTCTTATGTGTTTGGCCTTAGTCTGTCATCCTCAGGAACCTGACACTGCCAAAAATACCCAAAGTAGTCTTTTATTAAATACATGCATTGGGCCTAGTTGCCCCATCCTGGGAAAACGCACACTGGTTGAGGTGCTGTGTTCAGGAAAACACAAAGCCCATTAGCATCGAAGGAAAGGCATCCAGCAATTTCAGCAGGCTTTGGATCACAGCCCAGTTGCATTACATGCTTAGGCTGAAAACCTAGTCCCATTGAAGTGAATGGCAGAACTTCTAGTCACTTCACCAGAGTCAGAGGTGGCAGTGAACTCCCAAGTGCTGCTTCTGCACAGTACCAAGTCAGCCATGAACAAGTGACCTGCTGGAACTGCACTGAAGCCTACTGCATGCAGATTAAGGTCCATCCGCTCAGAATGGGGATTGCAGCTCTGCCAAATAGCAGTCATCAGTTTCTTTGCTGCCAGAAGGAATTTCCAGTTTCCTAGATTTGCAGCAAAGCCAACCAGAGATCAGCAAACTTTGTACATGGCTTATAATATAAAGAGATATACAGTGGGATTTGTTACTAGATAACCCTGCCTTTTGGGGGACATTGCTCTGCCTTATAACAATACTTCAAATGCCAATATTTTTTCTAATCAGCCCTACACTGTCCCCTGATAAGAAAAAAAAATACTGTCATTTTAAACCACTCCTGATTATAAGCCTGTAAATAAAGGGGACCTCATTAAACCAGATTGTTTTCTCATCAGAGATGGAACTATTAGGATCTGGAAATCCAGAGCTGCACACTGGGGATTGTAGACTCTGGTATACTGCTGATCCTCTATGTCAACTGTAAATCCCAGCAGGTGGATATGCAAAGTTTAGATGCCTTGAAATACACAGCTGGCACCTCTGCTAAATATTTTATGGTAGTACTTTAAAGCAGAAGTGACCACAAGAATGCATCATGTGCTACACGAAGATCTGCTTTAATAATCTTAAATCAAGAGACGTTCCAAGGAGACTGCTGATGACATGCTGTACAAGACAGCTTTGAATATCCCGTGACTCAGAGGAAAACCCAGGACACTCTTAAAAAGCAATAGGTCTAAAAATGGATTTCCTCCATTTTTGACTTTTTTTCTGGGTAACCTTAGTTCAGCTTTTATTCTTAATTGAGTGAAACTGCACCTATTTACCCCGGCTGAGGAGCCTGCACCCAGACAATGGGGGACTTGCAAGAGGCGAGGCCCAGTGCTGCATTGGTGCTTCAGCCTTTTTGACAGGAATTTCCCCCAGCCACAGCGGACCCAACCAACCATGCACATTCCGTATAGAGGGGTTCTCTGAGGAGAAGGTTCTACAGCTTGGGTGGTGCATTAACTGCACTATCCCACAAGCAGCCCCGAGGGTGATTGTGCGTCAGAGATGCACAATCCTCCCTTCTTCCCCCTTGCTCTGAGGTGGGCAGGGGGATGTAATCCGCTTATGGCGCCTGCAGCAAGTTGCGATCACTCCACTGTGCCAGCTCAGTTGCCAAAATTCAGCCCCTTTGCCCACTGCAGAGGTCTAAGTAGCCTGCACAGAAGCATCAGGGGAGTTCTTACTTCTCGTTGCTCCTTTGTATAGTCAGTCAGCCTGAGTCGCAATCCAGCCCACTTAGAGATCTGCTTTCTCCAGGATACCCTCATTCTCTTCTAAGGGTATGTCTATACTATGCCATCAGCCTGGGCTCATACCCAGGTTTTAGCTTTAACTCCCCTACGCTCATCCACATAGAAAAGCCTCTGACCCAGGTCTGGCAATGCTTTAAGCACTGGTCTAGCTTACCCAGCTGGGGTTGTGGATTACAGCACGGGCTTCACTTACACTTGGGCTGGAACTCCCCAACTTTGCAGGGAGAACTCAGGGGAAGTCACAGAAGTGCTGATAGTTCTCAGATTCCTCCTGAAGGACAGACTTGTTCTTCTGCAATTTACTTGGAAAGACTCCTGGAGCATTTCAGTAGAGAACCATGGGATCTGTCCCCAGACACACATGGACGAGTACAAAAACAGTAGAGACAGTAATGCGGGTAGGGCTTTCAAATGACAATGCTCAGATCCAGTGAGGTGGTCAGACTAGAAGATTGCAGTGTTCCTTTTTGGATTTGGAGTGAATGAATACTTGGGTGCCAATCACCAGGTGAACTGTGCAGTGTAGACATAGCTTAAGTCACTTCAGCCTTTTCTTTCTTTGAGCCATTGTTTGTGCTTGTATGGGAACGACTGTTTGCTCTGCCTGTGTTTACAGCACGGATTGGTGAATGTGCTTCAGAACAGGAAGTGAATACATGAACTAAGGTGACCTTAATTATCTAGATATGCTTGTTCCAGGTATGTGACACCAGAAAATGAAGTTGCTAGGGTTAGTAAATGAGACATCTTCAATCCCCTTGCTTCAGTTTACAGGCCCTGAATAAAGTGACCCCAAAGCCTTATTTGCCTGCAATTAGAGAGTTTTTAGAGCACGCGATTCCTTTCTGTCATTTGGATTAAACACACAGTCCTAAAGGGGTTCACAGTGTGTACCATAACATCAATAGGAAAGTGTGCACTATGCATAAACATTTTAAAACTACAATAACTCATCCATTATTCATTCTCTTTCTCAGAAGATATTAGATCGCAGTAATATTTATATGGCTAATTTGCCTTTTATCCAGAGAAATCACAAAAATCCTTCTCAGACTTTACAATGCACAAATGAAATACAGCCAGCTCAAGAGTGGAGAGAGACATATCTCACAATGCACCAATGGGATGATGGAAATGTCCAACCACAGTGGGGCAAACCACCCACTCAGAGAGTGGCATGACATCTTGAACTTCCATACAGAAATAAGAGGACCAGGGCTTCTAACATCTCCTCACAAAGAAGTTCTGGAAAGGGCCAGATCTCAATGTGGACACAGTAGAGTTTTCCCAATTTATATTAGCTGAAGTTTTAGTCCAGTAATGTTTATTGCATTAAATTTATCTACCCAAGAAAGATTAAGGTCTGAAATAACACTGCCAGGACTGTGAACTTGTGGTTCTAAGGAATCTAAGCATTTGAGTAGGATGATTAGATCACCAAGCCATCCTCTCTTCCTAATAGCTCCTTAAGTTTCATTTTATTAATCACTGAATAAATACTGCTGGGAGTAGGTCTGCACTGGCAATGGGAGTGACATGATGAGCTATCACTCTAAGGCCCTCTGCAGCTCATATTTCCTAGATTCCAAATGCATATCATTTTACAGTTATTGGGGAGTGCAAAGTTGTGGTCAGTACTAGTAAACTTTGTGTTATTTCCCCCCTCCAGGGCCAGAAGTCGATCAGCCAAAATTCTTCCCAAAGCAATTTTATAGCCAAGTTATAAATCTTTGAGATCATAGGTTTGTAACAAACACTGATGGCGTCCATCTGGGAGCAATGAGTCTCAAACTGGACATTTTTCTAATAGCTCAGTGCTGCTAAATAAAAACAAAAAAGGTTGATGCAAATGAAATGGAACAAAATGTTTATTAAGATCATCATCTTGCGGTTTTCCTAATATCCCCTAAATGGGGGGAGGGAGGATGAACTGCGCGCATGCACATGGGGGGAGAAGGGACAGGGCATCCGGTGCAAGCCAAGCCTGACCAATGTGAATTCTTAATATGGAAAATTCTGATTCATTAGAGGCCTAATAGTCTTCAGTACTAACCCTTTAGTATGGTCTTCCTGCTAAAATATGACCACAAGCACTACATTTCCGGATCCATTGCAGAGCCAATGCCCTGCACAATGCTATCTATTTCAGACAACATATGGTGCCTCCTTAGCGTAACTAGATCTAAGGAGGCCTTGTTATTATCAGCAAGTGAATCTTTTTCCATGATTAATAAACACTTCCCTGAAGTAACTCCTCTCAAATTGCAGATGCATTCCCTGCAGACATCCTTTGCCAAATCAGAAAGATAATTATGGTTGAAGAACTCTAAATGTTACTTCTTTTGTCTTCTCAGATGAGTCTAAGTGGCGCTGGGGTGGATTTTGATTGAAGCCTGCAGTTACTGGTAAGGAATCACTTCAGTTATTGTATTTATTTATTGCTGTCATTTCACAGGTTTCCCTGACCCTCAGACACTAGACAACCTGGCTAATCAGATGCTGTCTCCTTTGTCTTGCAGAAGTTTGTGGCCTCATTTTCAAAAGTGTGGGCAATCAGCAACTCCAGCTGAGCATCACTGAGTGCTGCTGGCTGCTGAACACTTCAGAGAAAACCCCCAAACACTTATTTAGGGGGCTACCTTTAGAGCAATATTTCTGATAATTTTGGCCTTCATGTATCTAAAGAAGAACTTGCAAAAACAGTGCTGCAGTTTACAGATGATAAAACCCTGCCTTCTTATGTTGATGTGCAGGTGTCTGGCTAGGTAGTGGGCCCATGCCATGAATCATCCTGTTGGTGGAAGGCAGAATGCCTCAGAAAGTCTGAGGCAAAGGCACTTTGTAAACTACATTGCTGCTCCTCCACAGAGGAACAAGTCTGTGCAGAATCTGCAAACATAGGCTAGAAATCTAACCATGGCCTCCAGGCAGCAAACCTCTTGGGGCCATGCGCACCAGCAGTCCCTACTCCTTTAGCCTAATACCCAATGGAGCTCTAGGCTGGAAGCCTGCACAGCTGGCTCAGTGCACTTCCAGATATGAAGCTCCCAACTACCTCTTCTTTCTCTAGTGCAACTGTGCAGGCTTCTTCCTGTGACTTTTTCCAAGGATGAGTTAACTCTAAAGCTAAATTTATGTCACACAACAGAGACAAACACTGATGTATTCGTATTGGGGCAACTGGGACTTTTTCCCCTTGATTTTCTCTTCCTCTCCTTCCTCTTTCCAAGTCAGGCAATAGCACAGGTCCCATTCTTTTAAACCTAAATGCTGTGCCTAGCTAACCCATCACTAGTCATATCTGACACAGAAGGGACAGCCGTCAAAATGTGCTGCCAAGATCAGCAGATGCTCCCTTCTAAGATCTAGGCCATGTCACTTTTTGTAATCCCAAATGGAAGGAACACTGCAAAAAGACATATGAAGCTCTTTAGTGTATGGAGGTCTTTAGAGCCATGTTTTATGCATGGGGAAGGGGAAGACAGGGGAATGGGAAGCGTACACCATCTCCCCCAGGAACCAGTGGTAAATCTGTCAAAAACTTAATGCAGTCAGGGAGAGGTTGGCTCTTAGGGGCAGTAATTGACAGGCAGGGGAAGCATTGGCAAAATTATCTGTGAAGAAGTCAGATAATGTGAGCTGGCACAAGCTCAAGATACACAAAGTTCTCATGGAATGCATGGTGGGGCTTGGTGGTCCTAACCACTGTCCAATCCAAAGTAGTGGGCGGGGGAACCTCCACCAATAGTGTGAGAACCTCTACAATTCTCTCTCTAATGCTAGGTCCCACAAGGTCTTTTCCAAGGAAGAAAGCAACAACCCTTCCATATCTTGCGGCTTTGCATGCTGCCTCACGCTGATGCCACCATTGACCTCAGTGCTGTGAGCACACCCCAGTGATAGGAAGAGATCTGTCTGCATGCTGGCTCATGCAGGAGGTAGAGAGAGTGCTCATTGATGTTTTTATTTGCTTTCTCCTCTGCAAGCTGTTCATTTCTGGTTGGTTTGCAACAAAGCTTTAGTTCAAACCACTTGCAACTGATAACAGCTGGTTAACCCCAATACGCAATGTTAACATAACAGCAAGGCCAACCCACTGTGGGTAATATATCAATATCTTAAAAATCAGATCTGATCATTTTTTGAAGAACATTATGTTTCATCCAAAAATGCTAGGATCTTTTAATTGTTTCAGATTTTTTCATGAATTTTCTTACAAGTTAATCATCAATATTTGGAATCACATTTTAAATTAAAAAAGATTGACTTTTTCCAACCATAATTTTTCATTTTTGAAAGAAGAAATTTTCAATAAAGATTTTTTTTTAAATACCAGCATATAACTAAGGGGACAAAAAAATTAAAAGTATTTTTAAAACAGCTATCAATAAATGATGAACCAACAATGGAGAAAATCAACTGAAATATCAGTTTTTAAAAATGCCAAATAAAATCCCAAACCGCAAAATAACTAAAAGCAATTTCAAAAATTTTGGAAGCATTTGTGATTTTTCTTTTTTCATTTTTCAAGTCAGTTCTACTTAAAATACTATCCTCAATCAATCTGTTTTTTTCAGATGAACTGAACCAAGAAAAAGTAAGGACAGATCTGGTTTATACTTAAGATGACTTGCAGCTGTGATGCTTAGAAGTGGATCAAAATCAGATTATTTGCCTTTGAAAGTGCTAGATTGAGGTGGGGAGTGTCTTTGGCCTATGGTAGGGATGGAGCCATCTACAAAGCTCTTTTCTAAATTTCATTGGTGTTTGGGACCAAGGGTTTAGGTTCAGGCTAGTAGCCATCTTCTCAAACTTTTTCCAAATAGTGTGTTAGCTCCTAATATAGTGCGGTTGTCCTATGCACAGCTTCTCTCCCATTCATAGAATCATAGAATATCAGGGTTGGAAGGGACCTCAGGAGGTCATCTAGTCCAACCCCCTGCTCAAAGCAGGACCAATTCCCAACTAAATCATCCCAGCCAGGGCTTTGTCAAGCCTGACCTTAAAAAGAAGGAGATTCCACCACCTCCCTAGGTAACCCATTCCAGTGTTTCACCACCCTCCTAGTGAAAAAGTTTTTCCTAATATCCAACCTAAACCTCCCCCATTGCAATTTGAGACCATTACTCCTTGTTCTGTCATCTGTTACCACTGAGAACAGTCTAGATCCATCCTCTTTGGAACCCCCTTTCAGGTAGTTGAAAGCAGCTATCAAATCCCCCCTCATTCTTCTCTTCTGCAGACTAAACAATCCCGGTTCCCTCAGCCTTTCCTCATAAGTCATGTGCTCCAGCCACCTAATCATTTTTGTTGCCCTCCGCTGGACTCTTTCCAATTTTTCCACATCCTTCTTGTAGTGTGGGGCCCAAAACTGGACACAGTATTCCAGATGAGGCCTCACCAATGTCGAATAGAGGGGAACGATCACGTCCCTCGATCTGCTGGCAATGCCCCTACTTATTGCATGGCTCGCCTCCATCCTGTTAGTGATCAGAATACATCCTTGTGCCAAGTGCAGCAATTGTTTACTTGGGAAAGTATCAGGAAAGCACATAATATATTTTAATAGTGTTGTTTGAGATCCCAGAACCACCTTCGATGTTGATGAAAGCGAATTTGTCAAAAAGGGTTTTTATCAAAAATCCAGAACCCCCAAATTCTGCCAAAAATATTTTAGACCAATTGTTTTTTAAGATTTTCAACAAAAACCTAAATTTTTTGTCAAATGACATTTTCCACAGAAACTTCTTGTCTAACCAAGAAACAAATATTCCACCCAAAAAAAAAAAAAAAAAAAAATGTAGGCCAAAAAAAAATGTTCAGCCAGATCTAATTTTAAGCTGTCTTATTGATATTGAAGAGGTGGAAACAGAGTTAGAATCATGTGACTGGCCAGATCTCAGTGGATCACCAAGGCATGTTTTGTTGTGTACAAGTGGCCCACAAAACCCTAAAATAGGTTACGCTAATGACTGGTCACTGAGCTGGTTTGGTGGTCTGGTTCAGTCTGGATCAGCACCCAAAAGTTTAGTTCCCTAACTAAGCAACCTTATTCAATCATGTTTGGGTTGCAAATCTCATGGGAGCTCTCCTTTGCTATTATCCTGATTGCTTCCAAATTGCACGTAGTCTGCCTACAGTTGCCAACTTTCTAATCGCACAAAACTGAACACCCTTTCCCCGCCCCTTCCCTGAGGCCCTGCCCCCATTCACTCCACCCCCCACCCCCCATCACTCACTCTCCCCCACCCTCATTCACTTTCACCAGACTTGGTGAGGGATCTGGCTGGGGGTGCAGGCTCTGGGGTGGAGCTGGCCAGAGTGCTGGGAGCCAGGAGGTGCTGGAAATCTGCTCTGCATTGCACTGAAGAAGGCACAGTGAGGGACTGTGAGGGTGTGCTGCAGCGCACGAGGCTTTATGGCATCCCCCCCACCAGGGTTTAAATTCTCATAGAATATTTCCCGGAGCCCCCATATCCTCTTCCAGCATGCTATGAAAACTCCAGGGAGGTTGAAAATATTTACCAGAGCTCTGCTCTGGACAGCTCTGGCTGAATGTAAGCCCTGCCCCGCTCACGTATCGCCTCTGCTGCCAGCATTCACACCAGAACCTTTAAATTGTGTCCCCCCTTCACTATCAACAGTTATGCAATCACCTCTGTACAGTTGTCATGACGCCAGGAGTCCAGGTAGGCCAAATTTGAGTGAGTGGCACTTTATGAGCCAGGTCACAGCTCCACTCACACAAAGTTGGTGCAGGCTGGGGCGGGGCAGGGCCAAACCTGAGCGGCGCCGCAACCACAGAGGTGTAACATCTGGAGCGGAGAGCCAAGCCCAGCTAGTTTCACAGCACAGGAGCCGCCATTCCCATGGGGGCAGGACCTGACCAAAACCACCCCAGGGCCTTCCCCCCGGAGCCTCTACCCCCAGACTTACTGGGTCATGACAGGCCATAAACATTTACAAAAGGTTGAGACCTCCTGGCTTAGATGATAAAAAACCCTCTATCTTCCTGCATTTAGCAGGACCTGAGACTCACTCACTACCCACCTCCTCTCTGTTCCCTGAGATCAAATCTGTCGACCTAAGTTATATGAAAAGGTGAATCTTCCACACTGGCAAAGAAAGAGTTAACTGGAGCCAGGAGCAATTCGTGCCCTTGGTTGCACCTGGAGGTTGAGCCAGGGCCAGTGGGGACTGAATTAAGACTGAGCCCCAGCTGAGAGAAGTTGGGTGATCTTAAAAAAAAAAGAGAGAGGGAAAAAGAAGGGTTTTAGCATTGTAGAAGGGAGTCAGGAGGGAAGAGAGACCCTCAGGATCTTCTTCTGAGGAGGGTGCTCTGGCAAAGGACTATCAGAGACACAGGGATGGAGTGAGCTACTGCGATGAGCCATGACAAAGCAGGCACCAGGAGTTGGGTGTCTGGAGGAAAGAGGCTCAGGCATATAGAAAGCCTCAGAAGAGGCAGAGAAGGAGCTGGGCCTTGAGGAAGAAAGCCCTGGTAAGTGTTATTTGGTACAGGCACTGGGAAGAACTCTGAAGCGGTGGGGAAGGGGTGAAGAGTCTGCAGAGCAGGGAGCCAGCAAGGGGCTGGGGAAAAGGGCCTACAGACAGGCTGAGGTAGGAATGAGTACAGGGAGGCAGCAAGGAGCCTGAGGGAACAAAACTAAGCTGCTTGCTACAGGATCCCTGGACTAGAAACTAGAATAGAGGAAGAACTGACTGGACACCAAGGAAGGAGGTGTGAAAGCCCCCCGATATAAGGGATATAAGGACTCATGGGCCATAGACTTCATGTAAATTCATGGGATTATTGTTTTGTGAGACTTTGATACCCTGGAAGGGATGGAACTGAATGTGACCTGGTTGGAGGTTCCGAGTTTCCAGAAGATTCTGACTACTGCAAGGCTGGAGTGACGTTGGCAGGACACTTGCCCAGCCACAAGGGGGTGTGTGAATTACTTTTTAACAGTTCTTATACTGTACCCATCCGTGTAGTATTGAAAGCGAACTGCAATATCTGTTAACCTGCCAGTACTTTGGCAGGTCTCTATAAGAAGCAAATATTTTCACTTTCTCTGCTGAGGGTGTAACTTGCTCTGTGGTGGTGATGCTCTTTATGATTAACTGAAAAGCATTTTCTCATAGCAAGCAAGAGACTTAAGGTGGGTCTGGCCATGTTGTGAACATCACATGTGTTATAAGCAAGCCGATCTGCCATTTTCATTGATGTTGAACAGTGGTAAATTGTGAGAGACATACAAAAGGGTTAATCAGCTCTCAGATGCTGCTATGGAAGTGACCCGCTGTCAGGATTACTGAACAGCTAATAAACTTTGCCAGATGATATTGCTCTTCAGTCATGTGTTCTGTCGAAAAGTTTGGTGGGGTGGAATTCTGAGAACACTGCCAGAACTGGCTCACTAACCTGCTTGTATTAGTTGAACAATTACTTTAGCAAAACAGTTGTTTGTTCCAATTTGTCTTCAGACTTCTCACTAGCCATACATCAACCACACTAACATGACAAATGGCACCTCAGTTCCACACTGCTGTTTTTAAAAAAAAGTGCACATCCCTTTAAAAAGTGCTGCTAATATTCCTCCCACCCCACAGCGTATATTACTGTTTTCCCCATGTCAGATGCAAATGTAGAAAACCAAGCTGGTCAGAACACTTGATTTTTTTCCTAGGGAAAATTTTGACTTTTTATTGAAAAACTGAAAACCAAATGAAAAATGTTGGCCAAAAACTGCTGCAAATTAAAATTTCTCAGTTTGGGGTTTTCCATTTGTCAGAAAAAGTGTTGATAAAGTGTTCAACTATCCCCTGTAGAAAGTTCTGTTTACCCTGGTTAAATTCTGTTCTCATTTTCCCTGGTGCAAATTGAGAGTAAAACCACTGACATCAATAGAATTGCTTTGGATTTAAGCCAGTGTGAATGAAAGTAGGATTCAGTCCAATATCTAGAAAATGTAGCTGCAGATAGAGTATACCTTCCAAATAAGGAGACACTAATCTATGGGAAAGGAGGAGGTAAATATCCTGTGCTAGTTCCTAGGAAAGTACTCCAACCAGTAATCTGTTAAATTTTCCTTTGGCCAAGTTTTAAAAAAAATCATTATATACAGCCCAAAGGTACTCAGCTGGTTAGTAAAAAACCAGGTAACTCATGGAAAAACCACAGCATGAAATTATAACACTTGCTTGTAATCAGAAGAAATGTTAATCATTGCCTTACAATCTTGCTGTTGAGCTGCACAGGTGAGGTTGTTGGCTTCATACTATTTTTTTTTTTTTTTTTATCCCTCAATGCCTCCTGTTATCTTGGAGTTCTACCGAAGGTACTCGGGTACAAAGCACACAATCAGTTTACCATAGCAGACCTTCTGTGAGCAGAACTAGGGTAGTGTAACCAGTTCTCTAGTTGATACTGTTCTCTAGCAGCCAAGTTTTCAGATAGGGCCTCTAACTTTGTGGGCACTAGGGGCAGATTTTCAAAAGAGCTCAGCAATGAAAACAATGAAGATTCCACTTACCTTCCCACTCTTCTTCACCTCCACCCCCCGATTATCCACTGGGAACAATGGAAAGTGTTTGGTATTGTTGAAAATCTAGCCATTTCAGTGAGGTGCCTAAATGGGAACTGAACTTTTGTGAGATTTGGTCACAGAGTTTGCTGAATTATTTAGTTGCAAATTATTACCATGGTCTATATATATGGGTACATCTACACTACCCGCCGGATCGGTGGGTAGTGATCGATCTATCGGGATCGATTTATCGCGTCTAGTGTAGACGCGATAAAATTGATCCCCGATTGCTCTGCCATCGACTCCGGAACTCCAGTACGGCGAGAGGTGGAAGCTGAGTCGACGGGGGAGCTGCAGCAGTCGACTCGCCGCCGTCCTCATGGCTAGGTAAATCGACCTAGGATACGCTGACTTCAGCTATGTTATTTGTGTAGCTGAAGTTGCGTATCTTAGGTCACCCCCTCCCGTCCCCCCCAGTGTAGACCTAGCCTATGGTTTACGTATATATAGCTTAAAGGGCTGTTCATAGTACAGTATATAAGAGGTGAGAAGTGAAGGATCCTGGGAAAAATGAGTGACTATAGCCTATACAAGGGTAGCTTACAAGAAGTGGAAGATTGGACAAATGACCAGGAATTTTGTGATTTAGTTGGGGATTGGTCCTGCTTTGAGCAGGGGGTTGGACTAGATGACCTCCTGAGGTCCCTTCCAACCCTGATATTCTATGATTCTATGGCTGGGATCCAGTTTTCTGAGGCACTAGACAGAGCTAATAATCAAAAGGGGCCAAAACTGACTGAGTCTGATTCCTATTTGAGTACTTGATAGGGAGGGGAGTGGTTGGAGCTTTCCACCCCCATGTGCCCACCCCAGGTAAATGCCAGCTACAATTATGTTCCATACAACTTCAGGGCTTCTCCAACATGTTCTGCTTTCATTGGCCTCTGTGGGTCCTGGGAACCAGAGAATAGCCTGGAGCAGTGCACCCTAACCATGCCCCAGATGCTCTCTGTAAAGGGGCATACCAGTTCCGTGCTATGACAGACACGGGTAATGAGGGCCTGTGGGCCCAACTGGCCCTGTCCTGCTACATCTTGAGTAGATCTCCAGTGTGGAGAGGAGGGTTAAAAGGAGAAGGCCCAACTTAGTTTAGGTCTGACCAGAAAGAACAGAGCTTTGCTTCTCCCTTGGTGAGGGAAGTCTGGCTTCACCCAAGAGTCTGAGACAGCTGTTTGCTTGGACAAGCCTCTGGGTAGACGGGACAAGAGGGCCCAAGGAGACCAACCAAAGGAGGGGCTGCATGTGGACAAGCCCAGAGTAGGAGGGTGGGGTCCTGCTGAGGACTCATTGCATGGCCCAGTTTTAAGTTCTTAGCGTTCTTTTATTTTTGGACTTTAATATCCTGGAACGGATAGAACTTCAGTGTTCCTTAGTCAGAGGGCTAAATCAGCACAGCACCAGACCCCTCAAAGGCAGCAACTGAAGATTGGAGACTGTAGTGGGGTGGTTCCCCGCTCCTGTCTTGCGGGGCTCGAAACAGCCCAGGAGAGGGCTGTGGCTGGGGCAAGAAGCCTGGGCTGATTGGGGAAAGTAGGCTCAGCTGTGGCCAAGCCCCAATCAGGCCCAGCTGGCCCCTAGAAGAGGCTGTGAGCCAGAAGCCCAGTCAGTCTCCCTCTGCTTGTAGAGGGAGAAGGGCCTGGCTGCAGGGACCTAAGCAAGACACCTAGATTGGGAGCAGGGCTGGGGAAGGGCCAGGGGACCTGGGAGCGCCGGCCTGGAAAGCCCCAGGCTGCGGGCCTTACTAAGGCCGAATAGGTGCAGGGTTGCAACAGGGCAGCCCATGGGTAGGCAGAGGCAGCAGTTCCAAACCCCTTGGCCTGTGATGAGTGGCTGATACTGCAGTCTGCAGGGGACTAGATGGAGACTGGGCAGTAGCCAAGACTGAGGTGAAGTGGGGGTAGTGGGTGGGGGTTCCCCTGGGAGGGGGAGACCCAGAACTGTGGGGGTACTGCCAGGGGGCAGCACCCAGTTAAAGGGGCACCGGGGTCCTGGGAGGGACACGGGGGCCAGCAGTAGCAGCGAGGCAGTGGCGGTGAGACACTGGCCTGAAGAGGGCGCTCCGGAGGCTGGATGCTAATTCCCGAGGACAGCAGGAGACGCCACCGGGTGAGTCTGCACCGGCTTACAGAGACCCTGTGATGGGGTGAGTAGTGCCCTGGTGCCCCACAAAGGGGAATGTGAGTCCTTTATGGTCCCCTATACTGGAGGGGTGGATGCTAGCTCTATGCTGGCATGGAGGCTCCTGCACGGGGGATATTCTCAGGGGGCAACTACCCATTTTAAGGCCCCCTTACATTGCCAGAGCAGCATACAAGGGCTTTGCTATTACTAAGAATCAGGCCCAGTATCTTTTAGATGAAGGAACTGAAGAGCTGTTGTAATCACAGAACAGCACTGAAGGCTTTTTCTCTCTCTCGAGCAAAGTTAATCTGGAAGCACAATGGTCAATATAAAGCATTTGCAAGGAGCGGGTGCAAAAATGGTCTGTTTTGCAGGGCGGGGTGTGTGCACACGTGCGCATGAGTCGTAGAGGTAACTGAATACTTTCAAGCTGTTGGTTGTGTGACAGTTTACATTGCACAGTGTGCTGGTGGAGTATTTCATTAAGTGATTTATAGTCAGATGCAAGGCCAACAGAAATAAACTGAGGGCACTGAAAATAACAGCATGCGTTGCAGATGTACAAAGCAGTACTTGAGTTTACACAGCAGCTGACTGAAGCCTGGTGCTCCTAGAAACCAGAAAGGGACACTATCTCATTGTACTAGGGTAATGCACATAAGACACGCTTACCTTTCACATAGCTTTCTGAATTATTCTTCCTCTGTTGATTATCAAAAATGTGTTTACGCACAGAGGTGCTACGCCACACCTCTCTAATCCTCCTGCTCTATCTTGCACAGAGCAGTGCAAACAAAGTAGTACTACACGTGAAACCAGTAATAATGGTGTATGTAGCTGTGTAACTAGTATGACTTTGATTTCATTGTACTACAGCTTTAAATGTCTAAATATCTCCAGGGGGCTCCAGCAGCCCTTCTGGTGTACAGAAGCGGAGAATGGGCAGACACGGTCTCATGGCCACTTCTGTTCCTGTTCTGTGGTTTACCATAGTCACAGCCAGTCTGAAACACTTTGCCACAAAGAGCAGCCACATTAAAAAGTCTAACAGCAAAAATCACTCTGTGAGCACAAAGTGGTTAGGGTGGGGAGGAAGGTCCCTAAAAAATCTCTTCTAGAAAGAGGCAGACTTAGGGTTGCCAGGCATTCAGGTTTTGACTAGAACGCCCGGTTGAAAAGGGACCCTGGCGGCTCTGGTCAGCACCGCTGACCTGGCTGCTAAAAGTCCAGTCGGCGGTGCAGCAGGGCTAAGGCAGGCTCCCTGCCTGCCTTGGCTCCGCGTGGCTCCTAGGCGCAGGGGTGGCCACAGGGGCTCCACACGCTGCCCCTGCCACAAGCGCCGGCTCTTCAGCTCCCATTGGCCAGGAACCACGGACAATGAGAGCTGTGGGGGAGGCGCCTGTGGGCGCAGGCAGCGCGCAGAGCCCCCTGGACCCTCTGCTGAGGAGCTGGACATGCTGGCCTCTTCTGGGAGCTGCCTGAGGTAAGTGCTGCCTGGATGGAGCCTGAACCCCTCCCACACCCCGACCTCCTCCCCCAGGTCGGGACCCCCTCCTGCACCCTAACTCCCTCCCAGAGCCCACACCCCTCACCCCCTCCCGCCCCCAACCCGCTGCCCCAGCCCTGAGCCCCCACTTGCACCCAAACTCCCTCTTGGAGCCTGCACCCCTTCCCACACCCCGGCCTTGCCCCCAAACCCCTCGTCCAGGGGCACGTGCAGGAGGCTGCCCTACCTGGGTGCTGCTGCTCTCTGTGCCCAGAGCAGGCAACGTCAGGAGGTGCCTCTGGCCCAGAGTGGCAGGGAAGGGATGGAGCCAGGCTGCTCTGAACCCCTCATTGCACTCTCGGTGGGTTGGGGTTCAGTGTCACCTCCTCCTCTGTCAGATCCCAACCACCCCTGCACGTTCCCAGGGACCCCAGTGCACATTGCCTCTTGAACCCCTTCCTGCCTGTGCTGCAGCTGGGGGACAGGAGGTGTCTGGGTTATGTTGGTGGCCAGCAGCAGCTGGAGGTGTTGGCTGCTTGTCGGGGCAGTGCAGGCGGAAAGGGATGGAAGGTGCTTCCAGCCACAGAGCGGGGGAGGGGGAAGGGATGAGCTCTGCAAAGACACGAGCTGGGGCAGCTCCTGGGCAAGGCAAAGGGAAGGAGGGCAGCAGCCCTCACTAGATAGTTCTAGTGTGAACCCTGGCAGAAATCGGGGGAAGGGGATGTGTCCTCACATGCCTCCCTGCACGTCACTTCTGTGACTGGGCTAAATCTGAGCGGCGCTGGGACCCCAGAGGTTGCAGTGCCTGGAGCAGGGGGTGAGCCCAGCCAGGCCCCTGGGACAAGAGCCACAGGAGCTGCCACCTGACCCTTTGAAACATTCTGGCAATCCAATTTTGTCAAGTTTTGTTTCATGCAGGGTAGGTGAGGCAGAAGCAACCTAGCTACAGGCAAACTGGAGAAACTCCTCTTCTGAGTCTGAGATCGGTCACCTCCGTGGTTTTAGTTATAAATGTGGTGTGGTAATTAGGTAAACCACAGTCTGAGGCATGTAATCCACTCATGTGCGGCATGGGAACAGGAATCGATAGGCTCTAACCAGCGGTGAGCAAATCCCCACAACTCGGCAGGTTTGTTTACATCAGCCGTCCAGAAGCTCGGCTGCTCTTCTAAAGCACAGCCCTTTCCGCGTAGGAGTCAGGGGGGATGCTGCGGAGTCTCATCAGGATTTCCCTGCTCAAGCTGGGGGGGAAATACCATCTGAATATTTCATTTTGATTTACACAAGTGTCTATCCATTGTGCTAGATGCCTTCGATGTTTATACTCAGGATCTGCAGGGCTTCTCTTGCTGTCCAGCCTGGAAGTACATAGTGTGGGGACACGTGTCGATGGTATGAATGCCTAGCATTTTACAGATGGGGAAACTGAGGCACGGGAGGGACAGGGACTTGCCGAAAGTCACCCAGCAGGACAGTGGTAGAGCCAGGATTAGAAGCTGGGCCTCCTGAGTCCCAGTCTCGTGCTTAATCCACTTTGGGGAAGGACTTGGGCTGATTCGTCTTCTGTCTGAACAGTTTCATCCATTGCTATTTCACTACAGCCAAGGTTTTGAAAACAGGTACCTAATGCTGGACTCCTCCATCCCTCGCTAGGCACTCTTCCTGCAGAGACGTCCGTACTCGCGTGGGTGCTATGTCTCAATAGTTTCTCTGAAGTCAATGAGACCATTTATGTGCATAAGTCTTTGCAAGAGTGGTTCTTTAAATACCTAAATAATTGGCCTGAGTTTCAAAAATACTGAGTCCCAGCAGTTCCCATTCATTTCAATAGGGCACTTTTTAGGGGGCACAGCTTGTGCCCACAAATACTCCCTCCACACAACAGGCTCCTTTGTACTATTCAAGCAACACAGAGGAGCTAGAATGCCCCCAGGAAGAGTTGGGATTCTCAAGCCTTGTCTTCACTAGAAAGAAAGCTGGGTTCTCACCATTGATGATTTAACATGTGGATAACTAGTATGAGGTAAAAACGGATTTTATACCAAGAGCCTCTTGGGATAGGGGATGATTTGGGCAGAGAAGGGGATCTCATGAACGGAACACAGCTGGACTCAGCCAATCACAATCATTGGAGATCATAACCAGCTGGCTTAAATCAGGGCATCCCTGATTCTCCCCAACAATTTTGCTTCATACAGATCTAGTCCATTCATTACCTTATACATGGCATTTCTGGGTAGAGCTTACCCAGGCAATTCTCTATTAAAATACAGCAAAATACTAAGCAAAATATCTGACTTACTAGCATCTACAAATAAGGCCTAAAGCCATAATTAGCATTCTCTCCTGATTAAACTCTTTTTGATGATTCTAAGTCTCAGGTGAACCTGAGTGTAATAATTTTTTAGCAGAACATGTAACTTGATCTTACACACATGTTCCATCTCCCACAACATCACAGTAAGCCTGGAGCTCATTCATCAAATCCAGTGGAACTAAATTACACACCTCCCTTCCTCTGGCCACACCCCTTACAGCAGGAATCCTGAGCTTGCCAGTTTTGCTGTTCTTTATCATCAACTGGAACTGTGCAAAGGGGCCTCATTGGGGCAGGGCCAGCTCCAGCATTTCTGCCGTCCCAAGCCAAAAAAAAAAAAAGAAGCCACGATCACGATTGGCAGTTCAGCGGCAGGTCCTTCGCTCCTAGACGAAGTGAGGGACCTGCTGCCCCCGAATTGCCGCAGGTACCGCCCCTCTCCCTTGGCCGCCCCAAGCACTTGCTTGTTAAGCTGGTGCCTGGAGCCGGCCCTGTATTGGGGTTAAGGATTTTGGCTTATTATTTTTAGCTTTTAAAATTGTTGTCTATAATTTTTATTATTGTAGTGCCTTGGAGGCTCAGTCATGGACCAGGACCCTTTTGTGCTAGGAGCTGTACAAACACAGAACAAAACAAAGAGTCCCCAAAGGGTTACCTAGGGAGGTGGTGGAATCTCCTTCCTTAGACGTTTTTAAGGCCCGGCTTGACAAAGCCCTGGTTGGGATGATTTAGTTGGGGTTGGTCCTGCTTTGAGCAGGGGGTTGGACTAGATGACCTCCTGAGGTCCCTTCCAACCCTGATATTCTATGATTCTATATCTTTAATTCTGTATTTGTGACTTTTTGAAACTGAGCTGGCGAAAGATGTTACCTCATAACTTTAGATTAAATCCTATCGTCTGAGTGAAAAAGTTCACAGAAGCCATCTACTTGCATATAATTAAAAACAGATTCCTCTGGTACAAAACAGACAGGATCAACTTAATTAGCCATGTCAGTCATTGCGTTATCATCACCTGTTGCACCAGCGTAAGTAAAAACAGGCACAGAGTTTATCAATACAGCCTTCCTGAATGATTCAATCACTGAGAAGACGAAAAAAGCCCAACCCTTCAATTTCCAGATAGCAAAGTGGTCTAAAAATAAATCCTTAATTAAAAGTTTCCTTGAAAATAGCACAGAATGTTACAGAACTGAAGATCATCCTAGCTTCTTAAATTATTGGAGTAATTCACATGGTAGTTTGCTGTCACTTGTACAGATCATCAGAGTAGAAGCGACCTCAAGACGTCATCCAGTCCATCCCTCCTCACTTAAGCAGGATTAAGTACGGTATGTCTACACCTAGACCATCCCTGACAGGTTTTTGTGTAATCTTTTCTTAAAACCTCCAATTATGGGGATTGCACAACATCCCTTTGTAACCTGTTGCAAGTAGATATATGGGGCTCTCTTTTCACAAGTTAATATGCAAATAATTTCCCCCAGGCATTATGAGCAGCGAACTCCATTCCCTGTACCTGAGAACAACTGCTTAAGAGTAAGAGTGCTGGGGAACTTGTAGTGCACAGCAGCGGGTTCCATGCAGCATGCCAGGCTGCCATGCACTAAGTGTTCATCTAGACATGTCCTAAGGGCGTAGCTATGCGGCAACTAAAGGCCTGTGGCTGGCCTGTGTCAGCAGACTCGGAGATATGCAGGCTCCGACTGGAGGCCAGGCTCTGAGATCCTCCCCTCAGGCTCCAGCCCCAGCCCAAACATTTACACTGCAACTTTACAGCCCCACACTAGGTTCTGAAGACAGGGAGGAGGTATGTGTCTGAACTATTTGCAGCCACTTTTATGCTTGCAGTCACACATCTTACAAGATTTGCCAAGTATGTCAACTCAGTCCTTTCTAGCTGCACATTCTTTCAGTGCTCATTCACACATTCCTTCATGGAGAGGCTCACAATATACATAAACCTTACTTTTTTCTGATTTTTTGCTGTTTTTGTTTTTATAAAGTCCTTTAATGAACTATGGTTCGTATTAAAATTATTAAACTACAGTATATATTAATCAAGCAATTGTGATTAAATTATATTGTAGATCTGTTATTTTTTACCTTTTGAACAAAAATATTGGTTTCTATCTGCATCTTGACATTTCTTTCTGGCTAACTGATTTTAAGGCTCTTGATGTTATATCCCAAATATGGCATTCTGTATCTCCTATTTCTTGTATTATAAGGACAAACCATCCTGCACTCTTTACAGTGCTTTTCCTTTGGTGTTTGAGCCATGTTTACTTGCTATTACTATGATGTCCAATTTGTATTACAGTAGCACCAAACTGGGAAGCCATAGTGCTAGGTGCTTTACAAGAACTGAATAAAAGACTGTTCTTGTCCCAGAGATGGGACAAGTTAGACTATATATTTTCATCTGTCTTGGTCCATCTATAACTATCTAGATCTATTCTATATTTATATCTAGTCAAGCTAGTTGGGAAGTTTTTGAAGACTATCATGTCCCTCCTCAGTCTTCTGATTGCCAGACAAAACAAACCCATTTTTCCCCCAATCTTTCCTGACAAGTCATGTTTTCTAGAACTTTCATCATTTTTGTTGCTCTCTTCTGAACTTTCTCCAATTTGTCCACATTTTCCCCAAAGTGAGATGCCCAGAAATGGACACAGGACTCCAGCTGAGGCTTTATTACACTGAGTAGCATGAAAAAAATATTTCTTGTGTCATGCGAATACATCCCAGAATGTCTTGCTAATATAGACTGCTCCTCCTAAGACATTCCAGAATGATGTTTGCTTTTTTTTTTTTGCAATATTATAACATTATTGACTCCTGTTTAGTTTATGATCCACTCCTTCCTAAGCAGTCATTTCCCATTTTGTATTTGTGCAATTGATTATTCCTTCCCAAGTGTAGTACTTTGCATTTGTCCTTATTGAATTTCATCCTGTTTGTTTCAGACCAGTTCTCCATTTTATCAAGATCATTTTGAATTCTAACTGTGTCCATCAAAGAGATTGCAACCCCTCCCAGCTTGATATCATCTGCACACTTTATAAATGTTCACTCTATTCCACTATATAAATCATTTATGGAGATATTGAATGCAACTGGTTCAAGGACTGATCCCTGCTGGACCCCACTCAATATGCCCTTCCAGCTTGATTGCGAACCCTTGATAACTACTCTCTAGACTATAGTTCCCTAAGCTTATGAGAAGGACATGTGAGATCATATCCAAAGCCTTACTAAAGTTGAGATTTATCACATCTACTGTTTTCCTCCCCCCCCCCCCCCCCACTCCACAAAGCTTGTTACTCTGTCAAAGAAAGATATTAGGTTGGTTTGACAGGATTTTTTCTTGACAAATCCATGTCAATTGTTACTTATCACCTTATTATCTTTTAGGTGCTTGCAAACTGATTATTTACTGCATTATCTTCCTGGGTACTGAAATTAAGCTGTCTTTTCTATAATTCCCTGGGTTGTCCTTATTCCCCTTTTTTATAGATAGATATTATATTTGCCCTTTTCCAAGTCCTCTGGGATCTCTCCCATGAGACTGGGGTCCCAGTGTGCTAGGCGCTGTACAAACATGTAAGAGACAGACCCTACTTCAAAAAGATTACGATCTAGATAGACAAGGGGAGGATGGGGAAATAGGAACACAGAGAGGTGAAGTGACTTGCCCAAAGTCACAGAGCAGGTCAGTGGCAGAGCCATGAATAAAACCTAGGTTTCATACTGCAGAGCCTACCCACTAGACCACACTGCTTTCCTAAAACATACTGATAGTGATTGACACCTATTTGAACAAGTATCAGTAACTACCTACGGGGCTAGGCAATGAGGAATCAGGTCCTTATTTGTTTTTTTGTTTTTTTTAGTTTTTTCCCGACTATGATGAGCCAGAAGGTTGTATCCCTTGCTGTCTGTAGCAGATAGCACCACAGCAGGACTTCAGCAATGCACTCAAGACTATTTGTGATGACTACTCAGGGCTTTCTAGAGCTGAATCCTGTGATCTGCCCACCTCCTGAGCTTTGTATGCCAATATGAGCACCTACTAACTTGTGCTCTGCACTGGCTGCCTGTTCACTTCTGAGTGTAACCAAGGTGTCAATTACTAGCTCTACAAGTCGATAGTAGGCAAATATAACAGAGTCGTCAGCCCCATTCCTGGGCTGAATTAGGGCAGCATTGTCCTGCACTCTCCATCTCTGTGCCCTAAAGCCATCTCAGCCAGCCATAGAAGGATCCACAACATGCATCTAATGACTCTAAAGTCTCCTATGCTCTTCCTCCAGCTCCCTTGCTCCTGGTGCAGCAAGTGTAGCTTAAGGATAGGGGACATGGCCCGGAGAGCTCTACACCCTTATCATCCCCCTTTGCTGTATCCGCCCTTTGAGGCCACAGTCAGCTGGCTCAATTTAGAGCCTCATTCAGGCTGTTTTAATCTATGCCAGAGACTTCTCTAGGGACTAGCCTACCTAGGACAGGCAGGGGGCAGAAATGCAACGTTTGCATACAACCTTCCTGAGCTGTGCTGTACTGTTCAGTTCTTGCACATAGCTGAGGACTGTGGCCCCTTTCTGCCCTCCCCATCAATATCAGCTGGGGCACCCATGCTGATGGTTCCTGTAACAGATCTTTCCAGTGGTATCAGGCGATGGTTTTCACTTGCAGAACTTGATTTCCCTTTGTTCTGCTAGACCCTAACTTTGGCAGCCTCCAATGCATGAGGTGAGGCATAACTACACAGTCAGGCTTGTGGTTGATGCCTGTCAGCATGGCTGGGTGTGGGCTTATTTCAGTTTTGCTTGCACCTGTTACTAATCCATTGAAACTAAACTAGAATCAGCTTAGTTTCAATGGAAATAAGTGTTCACACAGCCTTTTGCACTGGTTTAACTGAATCAGTTTGAAATCACATCATCAATGAAATCAGGTTAGCCATGCATGTAGACTAGCCCACACATAGAACTCAAACACCCTGTGTTAAAAGTCACTGTAAGGGTTATTTCTTTCTCCCTCTGGAATGTCTCTGCCATGTTAGAACACGATCTGAAAGCGTATCCTCTGACTCTATTTTACCCATTTCACTCTGTTCCTTTGCCATGTGTCTCAGGCCCTCATTTATTACTTAGGAAATCAACAGCCGCTGGCCAGATGCCAAACTTGCCTATTATTAATTGTGGGCCAACTGCTCACTCAGAGATCTTATCTGTTCATTTCTACTCCTTATAGCAATTGGCACTCATGATTGGTGATAAGGAAGGAGAATAATTAGATACATGTGGAGCGCTAGCACTGATGGGAATCTACTTGGCAAATACCAGTACAGCAGAAATCACAACTCCTCCTATAGCAGACAAAGCCTGTGTACAGTATTTAGAGAGCTAGGTTGAGTCTTTGAACTACTCATACACCTGACTGGATTCTAAATGAGCTGTAGGAACCTGGGGGAAATAAATGATAGGGAAAGGGTGACAATGAAACTAGGGTTTGGGGACACTGGGAATCAACAATGCTCTTCTTTGTCCCTGACCAGCTCCTTCCCTCAAAGGTCTGATCCCTTAAAGGGGAGCACAGTAATCTTAGTCTTTGCCCCTTAGCCAAAATAACACTCAAGGAGCCTACATTTGGGGCAAACAGGCACTACTGAATGCTGCATACCACAATGCCACAACTGAAACACATGTGTAAAAGTACACTCCCACCACCTCACTGTGAAAGGGAAAATGCTAACAGTTTTATTTCAATGGGTGTTATTCTGTCCAGATTATAAATGTGTGTGTGTGCACGTTCATACTTGAAGACAGACGTGTGTGTTTCCAGACTCTGTCCATATTTCCTTCCACACAGATTTCCTCATGTGAGGAGAGTATGTGTGATAAATCATCGCGCAAGCAATGGCACTTGTCCTTTGACACAGAAAGGTCAAAGGGAAGCCCTACCAGTCAGGACAATTGAAAACGAACAACAGATGGGGCTGTTCAAGGGAAGGAATGTTCTTCAAACATAGAGTTCCTGTTAAAAGTTCAACAAGAGCCTTCAGAAATATTTATTTTACGAACAAAGATTAATAGCCTTCAATTTACTGCAGAAAAAAATGAGAAATTATCACATTGGGAGAGCGTTCCAGTCTTGTCTGCTATGATAAATGCCTAATAAATACAGATTTGGAATTAGACATGGTCAGATACAGAGAGCCTCTAAAAGACTGACCACTGAATTTTTTTAAAGAAGGGTAGTGGTGTATATTTGAAGCTTGATTCTAGCTTGATTATCACTTCAAAAGTTTTTTTTCTCTTAATTAATTGGCCTCTCAGAGTTGGTAAGACAACTCCCACCTGTTTATGCTCTCTGTATGTGTGTGTATATATATATCTCCTCAATATATGTTCCATTCTATATGCATCCGAAGAAGTGGGCTGTAGTCCACGAAAGCTTATGCTCTAATAAATTTGTTAGTCTCTAAGGTGCCACAAGTACTCCTGTTCTTCTTATATTTGAAGTGCTTTTCATCTCTATTCTTTCTCTCCATATCAAAGGAATATTGGATTGGTATTACCTCAAAGACATTCCAAAGTTAGGGCTCTCTCCTGGAATGCTTGGTTCTGGGAATACTGTACCAAAATTCTGATAAGCCTTCATTCACACTTTTAAACGAGCTTGCTTTGAAACTTTTTGAACCCTTTTCTACTGGTTCTCTGACTATTTACTCACAAGAATGTTTACCCCGGTGATCGGTTCAAAGCCAATAGTGCTAAATATTGATGGAAAGCTGAGTTCCAATTTATATCCCTGAATAGTCTATAAGGAAAGCTGATCCTAAGAGTCATACTGATCTTATCTGTAAGCAGAAATGTGATCTACCCTTCCTATGTAAACAGCTCACATGTTAAACACCAAATATTTATCAGAACCAGGTCACAAACAATCTACAAAGCAAAACATATTTGTTGTTATTACAAAGCCAATAACTTTTAAAAACAAATAAAATGCTGGGATTTATACTGTGAATCATTTGGCCAGCTCTGCATGGGAATGATGAAGGCCAGTCTAGAAAGTGGGAGTTAGGAACTCCTCAATAAAATCATTATTCTTCTTGTGCTACATTTGATATCAGGATCATGTCACACTTCAGCCCCTGGGTGGACAAGAAAATGCCCAGATTAAGAAGTACGTAGACACGCCCTCTGCCAAAATGAGCCAGCTATGCATCGACAGGCAGCTGTGCTCAACTACAGCAAGCATGTCATGTTTTTTCTTGCAACTACTTGGAACCTGACGGAGAATGAGGATGTTTCCCTCTTCCATTCCCCCATGCCTAGTTATTTTTGAGTCCTAATTTTTTATTTTTTCATTGAATGCCACAATAACTAAAGGGAGAAAGAAGCACAAGTTACTGGCAATGTTCTCTGAGTAGAATGTATCCTAGTCTACAGATTCCCTTCTCACTGGTTCAACCTAAGGATAAAATTGTGCCAGGTCCACCCTGCAGGTACTCAGCAGGTGTGTGTGTGTGTTTACCAGGCTATTCACTTCCATATAGCCAACTCAGGATGCATATACACTGCATGCTTCTTCCATGTAGTGCCCCCTCCCCCACCCCACAGCATGGATATAAATACCAGTGTAGATGGTGAGGGATGGCTTAGGCAAATAGAGTAAGGACGCACCTTATGTACCAGGTACATACCCTAGGGGGCTCTCTACTTGCTCAAGCAGTGCCTCTCCTTCTCCTTGGCTATTTTAAACTGACTCCTTGCTGCTGGAGCCCTTCCCCGCTGCCTCCCCTCTGCCAGAACCTTCCACTGACGTGTAGCTACACACCACAGGGTGGACACAATGGGCTTTTCACTGTGGCATGTAGCTTCATGTAAACTACACATTGTAGCCAGTGGTGTGTAATGTAGACGTAGCCTAACGGAAAGCCCTTGAGGTCACGCGGCCTTGTTTCAGAGAACAGGGCTGAGTGGGGCTGACAATCCGAAGGGGTGTGAAGGTGTGTTGTTAATAATACATCACATCTTTCAGCCCAAAGGATCCCAAAGCAATTTATAAATCGATGGGCCTGACTTTGCAAGGTGCTGAGTGCTCTCAAATCCGTTGTACAGCAATGGGGAATTGACACTCAGCACGGCGCAGTGGTACTCAACGTCACGCATGATCACTTCCTATCTATGCTTCTCGCGTTTCGGAATAGAACCACCTGCTTTTTTTCCCTACCACCGCCCTTGTAGCCGTTTGTAGATAAAGGACTTTACTCCCTAGCCCTGTCAATGCAGCTCCTCTGCTCAGCACTAAAATCACATACAAACTGAGGCCAGCCTGGGCTGTTCCCTTTGTGATACTCTAGCATCACAGTGGCGACATAAAACTGCCCTAAAGGAGCAGCTGAGTCCCCCGTTCTACGGGAGGCCCTCAGATGTGTAAAGCCAACTCTCCACCACCCAAATCCCTCCTTCTAGCTGTGACAGACCCAGACCAGTTGGGTACAGGAGTCTGGTAGAGGGCAAATATACTGGTCACTGGATGAATAGTTTTCTGTTCCCTGAGTGACCAGAGCAGAGGCTGCACTAGAGTAATCAGGAACCTGCTAGAACCAGTTCAGGCAGGCAGGCTAATTAGGACACCTGGAGCCAATTAAGAAGAAGCTGCTAGAATCAATTAAGGCAGGCTAATCAGGACACCTGGGTTTTAAAAAGGAGCTCACTTCAGTTTGTGATGTGAGGAGTTGGGAGCAAGAGGTGCAAGGAGCTGAGAGTGAGAGGGTGTGCTGCTGGAGGACTGAGGAGCACAAGCGTTATCATAGACTCATAGACTCTAAGGTCAGAAGGGTCCATTCTGATCATCTAGTCTGACCTCCTGCATGATGTGGGCCACAAAATCTGACCCACCCACTCCTGGAATTCTCTCCTTTGACTCAGCTGTTGAAGTCTCCAAATCATGACACCAGGAGGAAGATCCTGTGGTGAGAATAAGGAAGGTGTTTGGAGGAGGCCATGGGGAAGTAGCCCAGGGAGTTGTAGCTGTCATGCAGCTGTTGCAGGAGGCACTATAGACAGCTGCAGTCCACAGGGCCCTGGGCTGGAACCCGGAGTAGAGGGCGGGGCCGGGTTCCCCCCAAACCTCCCAATTGACCTGGACTGTGGGTTCTTCCAGAAGGGAGGGTCTCTGGGCTGTTTCCCAACCCACATGGTGAATCTCTGAGGCAAGAAAATCCGCCAATAAGCGCAGGACCCACCAAGATAGAGGAGGAACTTTGTCACATAGCACAGGACCATTCTGCAGGGGGTGGCTGGAGTATGCTGTACTCCAATATGTGTGGTTGGTTGAATGACCCGTATGGGTATGTTCCAGCTGCTGAAAGTTAGAACAACCACTGAGCTGCTCTAACTTGTGTCCACGGGATAGAGAGGCTGCACCGAGCAGAGCTCTGATCTGAAGCTGCTGAGAATCTGGCAGTGGTGGGGTGTACCTGGCCCTTTGAGGCCCCTGCTGGAAGTCCCGTGGTCACTCATACCACACCCCGCCCCAGAAAAGACCAGTGAAGATGCGTCCTCCAGGGCTGCCTAGAAAGGCTACACACGAAAACTCAATCAGTGCCCAGCAAGCTCAAGTAAAAGGGGCTGCAGGGGCCAGTTCCTGGCTGGGACCAGAAGCTGGAGGAAGGGCTGGAAGATGGTGAAACTCTCCAGGTAAAGCCATCTGGGAGAGACCCTGCTCAAGCAGGGAACAGATGGAGCGAACCCAAGGACTGGACCCCTACAGTAACTGGTGGAAGTGATGGAACTGAGTGCGAAGGGAATACAGCCCAGGGAATACATTAGCAACTATTAAGGAAAGCAGTTCATGGCTGCAGCTTACTGGGTCCCTGGGTTTGGACTCAGACTAGGGGGCTGGCCTGGGTACTCCCCCCCACTCACCGAACCGGTGGGGAAGTGGCCTAAGTCCCAACGAGGAGACAGGACTCTTTACTAAAAGCCTGAGAAAGGGGCTGGAATTTGAACAGGCCCAGAGATGAGGCTGAAGACCCTGGTGAGGGCTGGCCGTTTGTTGAACTTTGTTACCCGGGAAGGAGATCATCCAATCATCTGTTGGCTGTATGACTTAGCTGAAGGGCTCAGTCACTGAAGACCCCACCTGGTGAGATCAACAACCTACAGGGGGTCCCAGGAGCAGGGAAAAGAGACAGCAGCTTCACACCAAGCTGACTCTGGAGAGGTGTGTGTCCTCCTTTCACTCTGGCCTTTGGTATGTTGCATGGACTTAATCCCGAAAGAAGGTCTACGTACGCTGAAGCTGTCAGATACATGATGTGTGAGTGCACTGAGCAGTAACACCGCTGTGCTTTTAAATACAACTCCGAATATGGCGATGCTAAAAGTGACTGCACGTCAGCATTTCACGCTCACTGCTATTACGGTGCAACAAATTTGCTGTCTGTGGCACCATCTCCCCCTTCAGTTGCATGGTGGAAATTAATGCTTATTCACCCATCAGTATATAGCAGGTCCCCCACCATGATATCAGGGGCACTACATCACATGGGAGCAGACTTCCTTCAGGAGCTAGGATGGGATCTGGCCAGGCAGTGTGGATACATGGTTTTCAAGGCCAATCCCCATGTCCTGTTACAAGTGTATTTATGGGGGGCTGAGGATGAATATTAGTGAGGAAGCAGAGCCTGTTTTTAGTGAAATGCTTTTATTTACTATCACGTCCACAATGTAACCACTGAACCTGGAGTCAGTGTCTTGGAGAATTACCAAATGCTCACAGTGACATTACACTCCATATTCTTTATAGAACTATGCACATGATATAGATATGACCTAACTGAGAGGGGCAACACGTGACACTTGCTCTCTCCAGGTGTCTCTATTTAGGGTGACCAGGTGTCCAGTTTTCAACTGGAACACCCAGTCGAAAAAGAATCCTGGTGGCTCCAGTCAGCACTGCTGACTAGGCCATTGACTGTCCGGTTGGAGGCTTCCTGCTAGCCTCTGTGCTGTGCAGCTCCCGGGAACCAGCCGGCATGTCCCTCCTCCGGCTCCTATGTGTAGAGGCAGCCAGGGGGCTCCACACGCTGACCTCACCCCAAGCGCCGCCCCTGCAGCTCCCATTGGCTGGGAACCGCGACCAATGGTAGCTGTGGGGGTGGCGCCTGCAGATGGGGCAGTGTGCAGAGCCACCTGGCTGTGCCTCTGCATAGGAGCCAGAGCAAGGACATGCTGGCTACTTCCAGGAGCTGCTTGAGGTAAGTGCCACCAGGAGCCTATACCCCTGATTCCCTCCTGGGCCCCAACCCCCTGCCCAGGGCTGGCTCCAGGGTTTTTGCCGCCCCAAGCAGCCAAACAAACAAAAAAGCTGCAATCATGATCTGCAGTGGCAATTCGGCGGGAGGTCCTTCGCTCCAAGCGGGAGTGAGGGACCGTCTGCCAAATTGCCGCCGAATAGCTGGACGTGCCGCCCCTCTCTGGAGTGGCCGCCCCAAGGACCTGCTTGCCAAGCTGGTGCCTGGAGCCGGCCCTGCCCCTGCCCCAGCCCTGATCCCCCTCCTGTCCTTCGAACCCCTCAATCCCAGCCCAGAGCACCCTCCTGCACCCCAAACCGCTCATCTACAGCCCCACCCCAGAGCCCACATCCCCAGCCAGAGCCCTCACCCCCCTCCATGTCCCAACCCTCTGCCCCAGCCCTGATCCCCCACCCGCCCTCTGAACCCCTCGTTCCCAGCCTGGTGCACCCTCCTACACCACAAACCCCTATTCCCAGCCCCATCTCGGAGTCTGCACCCCCAGCCAGAACCCTCACTCCCCCCCACGTCAACTCCTTACCCAGCCCAGAGCCCCCCTCATACTCCAAACCCCTCAGCCCCAGCCCAGAGCCCCCTCCTGCACCCCAAATCCCTCATCCTTGGCCCCACATCAGAGCTACATCCCTAGCTGGAGCCCTCACCCCCTCCTGCACCCCAGCCCGCTGAGCCAGCCCAGTGAAAATGAGTGAGTGAGGGTGGGGACAGCGAGTGACAGGGAGAGGATGGAGGGAGGGCAGGGCCTCAGAGAAGGGGCGGGGCAGGGGGCGGGGCAAGGCTGTTTGGTTTCGTGTGAGTAGAAAGTCAACAACCCTACTTCCTTCCTGCCCCTGCATTTCCTGAGAGATACAGACAGTGGTTGCAAGGTGGCACTTTGCCACGGGGGGAACCCCAGTGCCTGGAGAAACAATTGGAAACCCAGTCTATTCCTGGCATTTCTTGTGCCCTCTTTAAGAAAAAGCCGTATAGAGGATTGGTAGGTCCAAAGTCAGGGTTATATCTGATGTGCCCATCCAAAAGGGCTACAGAGCATGAGTGACGCAGTGCAGTCCGCTGGGTTGGCTGGGACTCAGTTCCTAACGTTGGCACTGAGCTTCCGTGTGACCTTAGACTGGTTCTCTCTCCTCTCTGGTTTCCTTCCCACTCTGTCTGGTCTATTTAGATCACCAACATGTCAGGAAAGGGACTGTCTTTGTATGCACATGTCCAGAACCAAACCTAACGGAGCCCCAATTTCATTTAAGGCCTCTAGGTACTACCACAATCCTAATAATAATAACAGCGCTCTGCCCAAGGCTCGCCAGCATAAAAATTGGGATTTGCCCCCGTACTTCCTGGCTACTGAAGACTTGTCGTACTTCCGTTTTTTCCAAGTTCAGGTTTTCCTTGAAACAGCATTTTAGAAGTGTCTGGAACCTTGCCTAATGCAAACAGAGGGGAATCAAAGAGACGGAAGGTGATTTGTATGTTGGATTCTTAGTCAGATGTGGTTGCTCTATTCAGGGCCGGCTTTAGGCCAATTCCACCAATTCCCCCGAATCGGGCCCCGCGCTTAAGAGGGCCCCGCGCCCAGTGGCAGGGTCGCCCAGAGTGGGGGGCAAGTGGCAGAGAATCCCTTCCCTGGCCAGAGGCACCTTTTTAATTTTTACTCACCCGGCGGCACTCCAGGTCTTTGGCAGCGGGTCCTTCACTCGCTCCGGGTCTTTGGCGGTGGGTCCTTCAGTGCCGCCGAAGACCCGGAGTGAGTGAAGGACCCGCCGCCAAAGACTAGGAGCATGGGCCGGTGAGTACAAGCCCCACGTGTTTTTTTTTTAACGTGTTTTTTTTTTTTTTTTTTTTAAGTCATACCTGTCGGGGCCCCGTCGAAACTGTTCGAATCGGGCCCCGCACTTCCTAAAGCCGGCCCTGGCTCTATTCTTAGTTTATCTGGACTTTCACAACAGAGAAAGTGGGGTGGTAACTATTTCACATCATAGGCCACTGGTTTGTTAATTTGAAAGGTTTTTTTCCGTCATTTCATTCAAATATTAAAAGATTTTGCCAGCCAATGTAATATCAACCAGCTCTGGCTGCCTGGTGCACTGCTTGGGGTAGCCCAGTGCATGCTTTAGTTGTCAGTTTCCTCCTCCAGTTTTCTTTGATTGTATCAGTCAGGATGGGTTCAGATTACCAACACACTGGCACTCACATTCCTCTCTGGGAAGTCCCCCTTTCTGCATGACTCAGGGATTTGGAAATGCATGCTAAATGGACACATGAAGAATACCCCCACCACACTCTGCAGTCTTCCTCTTAGTCATGAGCTAAGCATGTTTCACTCTGGGACTCTGCCAAGTTATGAACTTCTGAGGGAAGAGTGGCTGCAGGAGAACAGGGACATCGAGCACTTAACAAAACACTGACTCACAGATTCGACCTCCCTTCCTGTCAAGCCCTGACAAAAACTCAGATGTTTAAAAGTGGAAAAGTAGTGTCATTTCCCCATGGTCATAAGCTGACAGATGCTATTCTTTACAGGAAGGATGGCCTGCTGTGAAGGTGCTGCTCTGGGACTCAGGAAATCTGTACTCAGTCCCCGGCTGTGACCTACACTACCTGTGTGACGTTGGAGCAAGTCACTTAATCTCTGTGCCTCAGTTTCCCCTCTGTAAAATGGGGATAATAGTAGTTCCCTACTTCATAGAGAGACTTTGATGACAAAATATTAATGTCTGAGCTGCCAACCTACTACAGGAATGGAAGCTATATAGATTAGTGATCTTCTGATTCCTTTTGGGTATTAAAACAAGAAGATGGACAAATATTGGAAGCATCCAGTTATCCAAACTTTTCTGAACTGCTTTGGTCAAAAAAATCGTACAAGAACAGGCTTTTTTACAGAATTTCCAGTACTTCCAGATGGATCAGGAATATTGCAGGAATAGCTTCTCTAGTGGTATTTTGGCTGACTGTTTTTTTCAGCTAATCATTGCTGTTGTTTGTTGTGCTATTAATGTGCTTGGTGCTTTGTTTCAACTGTCCCAAGAAATTCAGAGAGAAGTGAAGTTTTAAATAAAGAACAAGAAAAAGTTTGGCTCACTAAAAATGGTTGCATTTGGGTTTGGGGGAGAACATTTGTCTTAGTTATTTTATACAAATAACAACACTGTGCTCTAATATGGCACTCTTCATTAGTAGATCTCCAAGCACTTTACAAAGACAGACAGTATAATTATCCTCATTCTTCTAACTTTGTCATGCAACCCTAACTTAAACCATAGAACTGGTGGTAAAATCTGGAGAATAAGACTTACCCTGTAGCACTGTTGCCTAACACACACAGAAGGCTGTGTTGTCCCAGCCACACTAACTATAAAACAACATAACCTTGCTAATGATTTGGGGTCTATCTGACCTCCATCATGAAAAAAAATCTAAATACAATTTTTTGTGTGTCAAACCTGTGCCTCTTCATACATTAAGTATGAGTTCAATCTTTCCTCATTAGTTTTATTATCCTACCTGTTCTGTTTTTTGTGTAGTGAAACAAGTCACTAAAAAAAATAATAGGGTCAGATAGATCCTTAACGCGGTCAGTGGAGAAAATGGAAATAGTATACTTTCAAAGTCTTTGGGGTCTCTTGGATCCCAAACATACACAAAAATTTAAATAGAATATGATAGGCAAACCACTGCCTCTCCTCTCTTCAAGTATTCTCAAATTATGATAAGAACAACCTCTTAGCACTGGTTTTGTCTGCATACCTGTTGTGGTTTTAGTGTAGAAAAAGTTATTAAAAAGGTATTGGGGTTAGCTAGCCCCCAGATTCATTATGCAGGTATTCTAGCATCAGCTTGTTTTTATTTTGAGGCAGCAGTTATGATACAAATCTTTCAGCATTGTAAAATGCACCAAAAGGGTCTTGGAGGGTCTGTGAGACCCCAGATAACCTTTGCCTCGTGTATCATCACAACTGTCCAGCAAATTGATTTCTTTGAAGATAACACTTCCAATTTGATTTTTCTGCAAAGCCTACACTTGCTAGGAAGAGTTTCTGGAGTCACAATTGTCAGATACATTTTTTGGCAAGCCCACACTTGACAGATACGGTTGCTGGGGCAAAGACCCACTGTTGCATGGCACATGCACACTGCATGTCTGAATGCATATATTATTTGGATTTTGTTGACTCACACACGGCATAATAAATCTGAGTAAGAGACGAATGTTTCTTAGGGACTTGAGTACAGAAATGGTGAAACTTCTGGTGCAGGAAAGGAACGCTGCAGCCTTTCTTCAGGCTTCTAGGGAACCAATGTTTAGTGCTCTGATTCAGAGCCTAAGAAAAGGAGAAGATGTGCACATCTCTTCCAGAGAACGAGACAAAAAACACATCAAATGTGCTAAGGGTAAAAACTTTGTACGTTCAGAACTTGTCACCAAAGTAGTAGGCCATTTACTACCGCATTGCTGTGTTCCTTTCCTTATAGTGTTGCTGTGGCTATCTATTCATTGTTTAAGCAGGGGCAGTTAGACCTCAACACCTGTATAGTATGCAACTTTTTTTAAAATGTGTTTGATCCTGGGGTCAGTTAGACCCCAATGTAAGTACTGCATAGTGTGCTTCTGAATCTAGGAAAGTTTTAACTTGTTCATAGTTTCATAGTTTACTGGTTACAATAAAATCAGTTGTAAATGCAGCCCATGTTTTTCCCAATCTAGTTTCAAATTAATATTTCAGTATTTTGAAATGCTGAAAATGCCAACATTTCAAAATGAAACACTTTGTTTCAAAGGAGTGACAGTTATTATTTGGACATTTCCAGATCAAAAATATGGGGAACAGTTCATTCTATGGAAAATTATATTTCAATGTTTTGTTCTATTTTGGGATGAAAACAAAGAAAGGGGTTTTCCAGTGAGAGAGAAATTCCATTTCCTAAAGCTCTGCAATACTTACAGACAGATTGCAACCACCAGTGCAAAGTGACCGCAAAGTGCATGTAAACTGCTATTAAATTATGATGATTTTGTTTCATCGTAGTGCCTAGAAGCCCCTGTCATGGTCCTTGACCCTACTGCACTATACAAACACAAAGACAGTCCCTGTCCCAAAGAGCTTACAGTCTAAGTATGATTTACACCTGTGTTGCACTGGTGGACATGACTGCACAAGATGAAGGGCAATGGAAAATCTGGTACAGAGATTTTCAAATTTTCTTTCCTTGCACATTCACACCAAAAACCTAACTCTATGATTTAAGCTTACTCCATTGAGGAGAAAAAATGATGCCACATGATTTATGTGACCAATCACAGGCTTGGTCTACACTACCCCCCTAATTCGAACTAAGGTACGCAACTTCAGCTACGTGAATAACGTAGCTGAAGTTCGAAGTACCTTAGTTCGAATTAGTTCGAACTTACCTTGGTCCACACTCGGCAGGCAGGCTCCCCCGTCGACTCCACGGTACTCCTCTCGGCGAGCTGGAGTACCGCAGTCGACGGCGAGCACTTCCGGGTTCGACTTATCGCGTCCAGACTAGACGCGATAAGTCGAACCCAGAAGTTCGATTTCCAGCCGTCGAACTACCAGGTAAGTGTAGCCAAGGCCACAATGAAGAACCGCAGCTCAGATTTCAGAGTGTGAATGAAATTTGTGAAAAATGTTGTTGAATAATAACAGATTAAAGACAATGGTGATCTGCTCATGGACATTCCACAAACAGAAAATGAGGTGAAATTCCTCTGATAAATTATTGATATATTCAGTTCTACCAGTCATGCTGCACAAACAAACCTACAGTAATCTTGGAACTCTTTAACACTGTGGATAGAAATGTAAATCTGTATAGTAAGCTGGCTATATCAGCTCATTGTCAGAACAGCTGCATTGAATGGTCTCCAAGGGGATGGATTTCCTTTCTTAGCCTGAGCTAGACCTAAGGCTCAAACCCAAAATACAGAGTTATGAAGTGGGAAAGGGAAGACATAAAAAGGCTTTGGGAATTCCTCCCCTTTAGCCTCACAGGTAAGGAATCCACTGCTCAGAATGGATGTGCACTAAGAATTGAAAGAGTTTGTGCATACAAAAGTGCACAAGCTATTTTACTTTGAAATGTAAGGAAAACCAATTATGATCTTTAAGAATCCTAAAAAGAATGGGTAGCATTCTGTCCTGATTACTCAGTGCAAATCCCATTTACCAAAATGGAACTGAATTGAATATAAATTACAGCAAAAAATGGCCCTCTGAATCCATTGTATATTAAGTTTAATCCACTTTTTGTACATATCTATCTTCCTACAGTCTATCAAAATATTTCAGATCTTTGCTTCAAGTCTAAGTTCTGTTCAAATGAAACAGACAGAGTTGTTCAAACCTTTCCTATCAAAACCTGCAATTAGAGTTTTGTTGAGTTATTCATTGTGAAAATGAATTTGGAGAGTTATCCTAGTCATGAATTCTTCCTGAGCGGATCCTGGTTTCTGTTCAATCAGTGGTTCTCAATTCTTTCTATGCGGTGACTGCATGTTACAACACAAAAGGTTTAGGGATCTCTCGCCCATCAAGAAAGGGGGCAGATGGTCATTCCTCCCTGCTCCCCTGACCTATTCATGATCTCCCTGGAGGGCTTGACCCTCAGGTTGAAAACAATAATTTGGTAATATCCCTTTAAATAGCCCTCTAGTGGACTCCCTGGTCATCTATTGCAGAAGCCACCAGAGCCTAAGAGCGTGGCAGTATGTAGTAGTCATAGAAAGCCTAGCAACATACAGGTAGTAAACATAGTTCTTTGGAACTCAGCTGTGTCCCTGCGTTTCCTCATTCTTAATGTTGTATAAAGAGCAAATACACAGCAAGAATCCCTATACTAATCTACTTGTTATGCTCAAGTATTCACTGGAGAATTTTGATGAACGACTTTCAGCTTAGGAATAGTTTGTGAACCCTGCACTTTGCCTATTCGCTATTTTTTACTCCCGCTCTGCAGCTGGTTATTTTGTAGTGTTGTTTTCCTCCCTGACTGGATGACTTAACTTTTTTAATGAGAGGAAAGTGGATGCCAATGGCATGTATTGAATTGTGCTAAAATTTGAGAAGCTGCTGGGATTTTGGGATCTGTTCAGGAACACTCAATAATTGCCCAAACAGCTGACCCTACAGAACAGCATGATGCCACAGCTAATAGCAAACCAAACTGGGGACTTTATTATGAAAACAGTCACAAATAGGTTACTTTCTATAATCAGCCAGCTCTGTCAGAAGCCATGTGAAACTCAGCTTGTTTGGGAACTGAGTATAAAAACCCAGTTCGTATTTTGTGAGACATTTTGAGCCCTTTCATCAGGAACCCAACTGAAAGATCTCCCTTGGGAAATGTCTTGGGCCTGACACTCCTGTTGGTTTCATTGAGAGTTAGTTTTATCCCAGGCTACGGAAAGAAAGGAAGGAGGACGAATTTTGTCTCTATATTTCCTGTTTCCTGCCAGTGATGCCAGTTCAGATATTTCTTGGGATCCTGGGTCTCCCTCAGCCTGGGAATCTCCCCTCTCCCTTACCCACACAGTGCATGACCCACTGCTGACAGGAGTCCAGTACTTAGCAGCCTCCCCTGCACTCCGCCATCCAGAACTCCCCCTGCAGACTCGCCGTGCGCCAGATCACAACACTGTTTGGTTCAACTGCCTCTCCGTCTGCGTGGAGGGATAGGCAGGTCAAATTTCAGTGGTGTTGCAACCATGCAGCCAGAGTAGTGCTTTGCAGAGCTCTGAAAGTAGCTGTACTGATTTGGTACAGGACCACTGCTTAAAAGGGATCTGGCCATGGTCCCCTGGCTCCATGGACTACGGAATTTTAAGCAAGTGCAAAAACCTGGAGTGCAGAGGGTTCAACTCCAGCCCTGACTCGCCCTAATTGGCATCACTGTTGACTGCTCTGACCAGAACCAGGAAGTGTGGAAGTTCATAAAGTGAAAGAGTGACAAAATAAGTTAACTCATGATGCTCCCAAGAGTGCTTTGAAATCTTCTAGCTCTCTCGCTTGGATTCTCCATGCTACATGGCAAACTACTGACCCTTCAGTGGGGTCTGGTTGGTTCTGTGATTCCCAAAGTGCATCAAACTTGGCCAGTTCTTGGAAGTATCTGTTGATTACAAGCTCTATGTGCTAAAATATACAAAGAGGAGATTTAAAATGAAAGGATAAGCAATCAAAACTTACGAAAAAGAAAACACATTTGTTGGCAAAGACTAACTGGCTGTTGCATAGGAATGGAATGAAGCATTCTGGCTATCCCCTTTTTGTACTGTGTTTACTATAGTGATATTCTCAAGATAGACACTCGGCATTATTAAAGAGCTCTGGCATGGTTTAGAGGGTGACCCCAATTTGAGTGATGTGTCTTATTGCCGTAGTGACACACAAATTGGCTATGAATCTTCAATGAGTTGTTATCATATGGGTGGATCATGAAGGTGCCAGAAGATTTCTGCTTCCTACAATGATATTCTATCATGATATTATAACAGTCTCAAGCCCCAGTTTTGCAAACGTTTATGCATGTGCTTAACTTCAAGCACATTAGTAGTCCTGTTTTAGAGTGGCAGCCATGTTAGTGTGTATCAGCAAAAACAACGAGGAGTCCTTGTGGCACCTTAGAGACTAACATTTATTTGGCCATAAGCTTTCGTGGGCTAGAACCCACTTCATGAGAATCATGGAGTGAAAAATACAGCAAGAGGTATGTATATTTTACAGCACATGAAAAGATGGGAGTTGCCTTACCAAGTGTGGGGTCAGTGGTAATGAGGCCAATTCAATTAAGGTGGAAGTGAACTTCAGCAGGAGTGCTCACATGCTTAAAGCTAAGCACGGGTGTAAGTGTTGGTAGGATCAGGGCCTGAATCCTTAGTTATTAGAGCTGGCCATAAAATGTTTGGTTTCTTTTCCCAGAAATTCTTGTGGAACTTTTCAATGAAAAATCAATAACCAAAATATTTGGCAAAAACACAAAGTATTTCCACTTGGAATGCTACGGCGGTGCCTCATGGGAATTGTAGTTCAGAGAGTCCAAGTGCCTCATATTCTCATTCTTCACTATAGACCAGGCTATCTGTCAGACTACATCTTCCACAATGCTCCACAGTTTCCCCCTCTTGGTGAGGGGAGGCAATGCATCATGTCAGGCCCATTGCCACAGTGCATCATGGGCACAAAGTCCAGCTGGGAACTCTGGCCCAAAGAGGAGAATGCAGACATGAGTCAGCCAAACCACAACTCCCATGAGGCGGCAGCAGCATTTCAGAATAAAAATATTTCCATTTTCAGCCAAAAAAATTGAATGTTTTCCATTTTCAGGCATTCAGTTTATGACAAATCAAAAATTTCAGCTGATTGCAGATACTTTTCTTGAAATAATTGTTTTGTCCAAACCCAATTTTCTGTCCTATTAGTCACTATTCTAAATGCTTTTGACTGGATTTGTTACACATGGTAAATATCTAATCACAATATTTCACAATACTAATAAATGAGCCCCACCTAATACAGACAGGTGATGCCACTATCAAATTCAGTAATCTCAGGCAGCCATCTGCAATCAGTTGCATAATGGAATCATAATTACTATTATTATGTCAACTACACTTATGCAACACCTAGAATAGTTACTGGGGAAGCAGAATCTGTGTCTAGGAGGAAGCTGGAAGTTTTGATTTGGTTTTGGATCCTGGAAAAGCTTCAGAGGCATTCCAGGATTAACACAGGGTCCTGTGGCACCTTTAAGACTAACAGAAGTATTGGGAGCATAAGCTTTCGTGGGTAAGAACCTCACTTCTTCAGATGCAAGGGATTCTTCTTGCATCTGAAGAAGTGAGGTTCTTACCCACGAAAGCTTATGCTCCCAATACTTCTGTTAGTCTTAAAGGTGCCACAGGACCCTCTGTTACATTTTACAGATTCAGACTAACATGGCTACCCCTCTGATACAGGATTAACACATGATTCTGTAAAAATGATCAGCAGCAAAATAGTCAGCGATATTGAAACTCAATTTGTTATATTTAACTATTAGACCTAAAGTGCAAACGAGGCAGTTCCCACCTCTTAGAGCTATTGTTTCAGGCTGTCTGCAGATTCAAGAAGTCAACACTGCCTCAATTTACACTTGGTTGACATCTTTAAGGTTTTCTTCATAACCATGAGGATTAGCACTCTAAAAAAAAATAACCTTAGATTCTGCAACACAACTCTGTAGTAAAGTTTGGATCCCACTACCATGAAATTGTGGAATACCAGTGGCCCAGGACATGGCACTGACTGCAAATGATGAAGGAATGTGGCCATTTTGGTTCAAATTTGTTGATGAGAAAAGGTGGTGGGAAGAGAGAGTTTGAACCAGTAGAACCATTTAGGATGATATGAGGCTAATGACTGAGAGGTACAGAACTACAATAAGAGTAAAGAATAATATTTACCATTAATAGGGCAATTTATATCTTCACAGCTCTATGCAAACTTTAATTGCACTAATCATTTGTATCTAAATGATTTAAATCATTTTAATTATTTGAACCATTTAAATGATTTTTAAAATTGTTTTTTTATATATATATATATAACATCTATCTAATTAATCCTCAGAACATTCCTGGGGAGTAGAAAGGTCATTAACCCCACTTCTCAGATGAGAAAACTGAGAGACACAAAATTTTCAATTCTGGCCAGTGCTGGGATAACCCTGGTCCTATTGAAGTTTGGGGTCAGAGTTAGTCCCACGCTCATTGAAACCAGAGTGTCTTGAGATCAGAATTAGCCACACTCAGTGCTTCTGCAAATCCCACACAGAGTGATTAAGGGATTTGCCAACTATACAACGACTTCACGGAGGACTCAGAATTAGAATTTAGGAGTTCCTAGTCTTGTGCGCCAATCATTAGACCACATTGCTTCTCATGAAAACTGTCCAGTGATAAGGCATTGAATTGATAGCCAATAAATAAATCCTGGATTTTTATGTTTCAAGCTAGTAGAGTCCAAAAAGTTTCAAAACAGACAAAATATTTCTTTTTCACAATCAGTTATAAAGTGGAATCAGATTCTCCATTCCACAAGATTTCATAGCACTACCCATCATGCTATGTGCTCTATGAAATGATAGCAGCCCATTGTTAACTCGAGGTTAGAGCATGTCAAGTGTGTTTCTGTGCATTAAGGCCCTTATTTGCAAAGTGTAGTTAGGAGTGTGCCTGACTGTTTTCACGTGATTAGTCCCAATGAAGAGCAGCGCAGGTAGGGGAATAATCAGGTCAGTTTTACATTCCTTAGGTTTTGTAAGATGCTATATGGAGCATTTGTGCAAGCTCTTGGCCAGCTGGTCTTTTAAGGGGAGTCAGGTTCAGTTGTACCTGTGATGCAGTAACTGTCTCCCTACTAGTTTTGACTGGGTGGCTTAATTGCAGTGATTGAACCCAGCTGGGAAAGAGTCAGGAAGGCCTCCAGAGACTGAGAACTCAGTTGAGCAAGAGATAGGGAAGAGGTTTGGTTGAGATACCTGCTCTTGTGGTAGGGTCTGGTAGGAATCAGATGGAAGGAGAAGCTGGGAAAGCAGCTCCTGAGCGGGGCCTTGAAACAGAGGCAAGACTCCAGGCGAGGCAGCCCTGAGTGTCGATGTTCAGCTGAGGAATGGCACAAAGGGGAAACTTAGGATGGATGAAAGTTCAAGCCTGAGGAAGACAGAAGTGTTTGAAGTTTGTTTTCACTGTGGATTTGTTGGAGAACTCCAGCAGGGAATCCTGTAAGCCCCTGCACTGAAAGAAGGGTGCCCCTTGAGAGAAACATGGCGCCTGGGAAGACAGAGAAGTTATGAAGCCCTGAGACAATGGCTGTAAGGACCACTACAGCCTAAGACCTGATGCAAGGTCATTGAACTATTTGTTGCTAGGACTGTTACTCAAGAAGGTGTCTGGAGGACTATAAATGTTCTGACCAGAGGTCTGAGTCACAAGAAGAAGCAGACCACTGCAGGGCCAAAGGGTTGTCAGCAGGCATACTAGGTTAGGAGAGCCAGCTATGCTACCCCAAGCCATGATGGGGGATGCTGGTATCAAGCAGAGTGCCCCAAGGGTCGGTCCTGGGGCCAGTTTTATTCAATATCTTCATTACTGATCTGGGTGATGGGATTAATTTCACCCTCAGCAAATTCGCAGATGACACTAAACTGGGAGGAGTGGTAGATACGCTGGAGGGTAGGGATAGGGTCCAGAGTGACCTAGGCAAATTCGAGGACTGGGCCAAAATAAATCTGATGAGGGTCAACAAGGACAAGTGCAGAGTCCTGCACTTAGGACGGAAGAATCCCATGCACTGCTACAGGCTGGGGACCGACTGGCTAAGTGGCAGTTCTGCAGAAAAGGACCTGGGGACTACAGTGGACGAGAAGCTGGATATGAGTCAGCAGTGTGCCCTTGTGCCAAGAAGGCTAACGACATATTGGGCTGTATTAGTAGGAGCATTGCCAGCAGATCGAGGGAAGTGATTATTCCCCTCTATTTGGCACTGGTGAGGCCACATCTGGAGTATTGCGTCCAGTTTTGGGGGCTCCCAATACAGAAAGGATGTGGACAAATTGGAGAGAGTCCATCTGAGGGCAATGAAAATGATTAGGGGACTGGGGCATATGACATGAAAAGAGGCTGAGGGAACTGGAGTTATTTAGTCTGCAGAAGGGAAGAGTGTGTGGGGGGATTGATAGCAGCCTTCAACTACCTGAAAGGGGGTTCCAAAGAGGATGGATCTAGGCTGTTCTCAGTGGTAGCAGATGACAGAACAAGGAGTAATGGTCTCAAGTTGCAGTTGGGGAGGTTTAGGTTGGATATTAGGAAACACTATTTCACTAGGAGGGTGGTGAAGCACTGGAATGAGTTCCCTAGGGAGGTGGTGGAATCTCCTTCCTTAGAGGTTTTTTTTAAGGCCAGGCTTTACAAAGCCCTGTCTGGGATGATTTAGTTGGGGATTGGTCCTGCTTTGAGCAGGGGGTTGGACTAGATGACCTCCTGAGATCTCTTTCAACCCTAATCTTTCATGATTCTATGCTGGCTGGGGAGTATCTCTTCTACAGGGACAGCTTAAATTAATCTGATTTACGATGCTGTATTTGTTCCAGTGTGTCTTCTATGGGGTCAGCTTGTGTAGAAATAGGTTTAATTGGCATGTGCTGAGCTCTTTGGAAAGCCTGGCCTCAAATGTCAAAGTGCAAGTTCTTGGGAGCCGAGTTCTTCGGGAAACCTGGCCCTGTCTGTGGATGCTGAGCACTTGAAAGTTTTGTATCGGGCTCCTTTAGGGGAAAAACAAAACCTGCTCCCATTCGATTGATGGGCCTTTCAGAGGAAAGTGACCCCGTCCACAAAAACCTGGCTGGGAGGTTGAGACCACTGCCTAGCCACTGATCATATTGTCTCATTGTTTCCTCTTGGTCTGTCTGTACCGTATCGATCTGTTTTCTCTTGTCTTATATTTAGATTGTAAGTGGTGTGTGGCAGGGGCCAGCTTTTTGTTCTATGTTTGTACAGTGCCTAGCACAGTGCAGATTATGGTCATTGTCTGGGGCTCCTAGGCTGTACAATAATACTAATCATTAATAATAATAATAATAGCCAACACATGAAACAAAATCGAGCCATGTTGTCTATTTGTTATAATTATTTCACTGTTCCTGCAGATAGCTTCCGTGCATGACAAACTACTGCCTTATATGCACAGGTGTTACTTTAATCACAAAAATATTCTTCTGTTCGGTTGAGCTAAGAATCCACAAGTTCAGATGCTTCTTCACAGCTTATCAGCCATTTTTAGGCTGTGTAGCTTTCCGGTATCTTTCCAGCTGCTCCACTTGCACCGTGTAACGTTTTTGGTGGAAACAATAATATACTGCTGCAGATTTATGCAGAAACGCAGCTACAATATGTGGTCTAATTCATCTGACATTGTCTAGTGTAATTCCACCGACTTCAGTAGAGTTACTCTCAATTTACTCAGCTGTAAATTGAGAGGAGAATCAAACTCTGTCTCCTGGGTTATGAATATATACTGTAAATTGATATTTATTTTCTTATAACAAATGCTCATGTGAAATGGAATAGTGTGCAAGACAGCTCTAATGGTAAATCAACACTAGGAAAAGTTTTTGGGCTAATAACTAGTACAATAATGCGTTTATATATCCTTTCTCTATAAGGATGCTATACATAATACAAGGATAAAGAGGGGCTGATCCAAGGGGAATCTTCCCATTGACTCCAAGGGGCTTTGAAGTGGGCCTAGAAACAAAGAATAAAATGTCAATAAGTTTACTGACAAGCGACATGCAGAGAGAACAATTGCAATGCATTCCAAAAACAGGAACACGGGCTAATTAGCCCACCCTCGGATGTTTTATCTTGCCATTGTCGGATTTGGGAGGAAACCCCACTAAAACACTGGGCTAGGAAATACATTATTTGGGCACAGTGAGCACTCAGTCACCTGAATTTTAAAGACAGTAGTAAATAGAATATGTCATTTCAAAAGCTAAACTTTCAGGGTCAAATTTTTCAGAAGTGCTCAGTTCCCATCTAGGTACCTCAATATGTCGTCACATTTTTCCAATCGAGCTCTTGCTACGGCACCTAGGTCCAACTTTTCAGAGGGGCTGAGCACTCGGAAGCTCCTACTCTTTTCAATGAGAGCTGCTGGGTGTTCAGCGCTCTTGAGAATCTGATCCTAAAATCTTACTCATTTACATATCGCCCCCATCTCTTCCCGTGCAATAACCCTCTATCAAAGAGGATATTTTTCAGCCATAAGTGTGCTCAGTGCAGTAACACTTACACAGACAGATGGTTTTTATCATCTTCTCTCTGGCAAAGCCTTCCACATTAGGGATTTTATCTCATGCACTGTGAGCAGTGTCATGCACATCTTAAAATACCCCTGTGGATTGGTTTATGTGGGTATCGCCAGCTGCCAACTCAAACAATGTATGACTGAAATGGAGAGGTCTTTTCATGGGATGATAAAGAATATCCTGTGGCAGCTCATCTGAATGTACTCCACCAAGATGTTTTCACTCTCCAACTTAATTGGAAATGAAAAAGTCAGATTATCATACAGAGCAGGGATGGTTCAGACACAGGCTGTCTTTAAAGAAAGCTTGGATGCAGGATCTCTGCCTGCTCAGTTTATTTTTATTTTGTCTTATTTTTCCAAATGGTGTGAAGGAGGTAGGGGAATTCTGCCCTCCCTCTTTCTTTCAGAATTTCTTTTCCTGGTAGTTTTCCTCTTTAAAGAGCCAGATTCTGATCTGCCCCAAGGTGAGTAGGCAAGTAACCTCCTCCTCTGTTCCCCTGTGCAGTAGGAGGTTCAGAATAGCAGGTTTGGGGGCAGATCCCTAGCTGCTGTCATGTCGAATTGATCTATTCTACTCCAAGAGCATCAACCAGCTCCAGCGGCGGCTGTGCTCCTTGATGTGTTCTGTCCCAGGTCACTCCTCAAGACTGCATACCACTCCCTGCATAGAGCTGTCCCTAAATAGCGTGATGTCTCTATTACAATATTGATTGGCTCTGGCGCTGGGTGGCTTGGATTAGGGTTGGGTGGATCACTTTGCCAAAGAATAGGGATAAACTCAAACTTTCTCCCAAACTAAAAACAAAAAACAACATTTTTCGTTTCAATTTTAATTTATTTAATTGTTTGCTTCATCTTTCCTTGTCTCTTCACTTCTTTGTTCTGTTTGGAAGCAGACTTAGCAAACCTAGGGATGGGTTTGAACTGAAGTCTCAATACAAAAGCTCTGCCTAAACCTAGCTGGGAGAAATTCAATGGTTTTGATTTGCTGGGGGTTCTGTGAATGTTTCCTTTGGTTTCAAGCCACATGACTTTGCATCCCCAGATTTACGGTTTCCACAGTGATAGATATTGGTTACACAAATAAAAAGTCTGAAGCTGAAGCTCAGTTGCCTCTCTGAGTTTCACTTAATTTTGCACAATGCCATGCAAACCACACTCCCTGCAAGAAATTGATGCAAAACCATCATTCGTCTTGGGTTCCCTCAAAACTTATCCAAGGTTTGCCTAAAACATCCACAAGGATTCATGAACCCCTGGGAACCTCTCAACAAACCTGGTCTGAGTTGCAAAGTTTTTAACAAAACTCCAAACCAGGTTAATTTTTTTTAGTGTTTGGGGCTTTGTTGAGAACATGTTTTCATAGCTCTAAAGAGCTGAATGAGAAGCTGTTTTGACAGGTTTTGTAACAGAGTATATGCAGAGGTGTCATGCTGGAAATCTTGTGAGATTTGCAAACTAGTTTTAAGGACTCAAGAGGTTTGGATTAGATTCAGTTAGACATTTGAACCTTTGGATGATCATTCAGAATGAATTGCCAAACATTTGAGGCACATCCATCCCTAATCAGATTCGATCTATTTTTTGATTGATTGAGTGATAGATTTGCTATTAATAATAATGAATCGCAATGATATACATTCTTCCTTGTTCTACTTTGAGAATAGGTACCAAGAAGAATGAATTATTACAGATGGAAATTCAGCTCACTTTAACTTTTTTGCCCTTGGTTTGCTTCTATAACAATACTGAACTTTAAAATATCTAAAATAAAACTAAGGGTGGGATTTTTTAAAGCATTTGATGTTGACCTAACATTGACTCCCACCAAAAGCAATGAAATCCCAGATTATGTCAACAGAAACAATTAGGCCAATGCTGAGCACTTCTGAAAATCCCTCTCAAAGCTAACATTATATTTATTTATTTGTATTGTTGCAGCACCTAGCAGTCCTCATCAGGGACCAGGACCCCATTGTGATAGGTTCTGTGCAAGCACAGAACAAAAAGATGGTCCCTATGCCAAGGAGCTTAAGACAAGACATAGATACAGACCGATTGAGGAATACAAGGAAACAATAACATAATACTGATCAGCATGATAGACTGTGGTCTCAACAGACTAACTGTTACGTTTTTTCTAGGCTTCATGGAAAAGGAGAGTTGTTCAAATATTACGTGACCCCTCAGAAAACTGATGCTTCTGGGTATTTTCCATATTTTGGGAATGATCCACTACTTTTTTGCACAATAATTTCTTGGATCTAAATCTGGCCCTTTCTAAGAGGGATAGCTTGTTTACATTTACAGCTTTCTCTTTGATTATTCCTTGCCTAATTATATCCTTGGAAGATTTGGAGATCTTTAGTTAATTGGCTGGTCTATTAAACAGATCTTTTCCATCCTGCCAACCTGGCCAAAATTATTCATTTATGTTCCCCTGTGTAACGGGGGCTGATACTCACTGCTCAGTGGCGCCTCCTAATGGCTCATCTGTGGAATTAGTCACCACTGGTCATGCCCTGAGCTGCAGTCGCTGAGTCCGTTGCCTCAGACATTTGCTCTGTGGCCCCTTGCTCCCTCTCCTTCATGGCTTAGCTCTCCATCCAAGCCACAATTGTCCCTCCCCTTACAGGGTCTCAGAGTCTCTTTCCACAAAGTCGTAAGCAGTCTCCATATTCACTCCCGCAGTGGCTGGCAGGGGAACCTGGGCCCACCCTCTACTCCAGGTTCCACTCCAGGGATCCTCACAGCAGTGGTTCAGGTCTATGCTCTCAGACTTTATAGCACCTTCTCTGGACTGCTGCCTACACACTGCGCTTTTCAGGCTTCTACTCCCCCCTTGTATCGGGAACTGTGACTACAGCCTTAACTCCCTGCCTGTTTCCCACATGAGCTTCACTCTCAATTAGTATCATTGCCCCTTAGCTCATCAGCAGGGCAGCCTAAGGCTAACTGGCCTCTCTTGCCACCTTAACCCCTTCAGTGCTGATGTGGAGTGAATACTCCATCACACCCCTATAAAAATGAGATTTGTCTTAGCCCACTCCTACACCCATTGGAAATGTGAAATATACATAAAGGAAAGATGAAGCAAAGAATTCTAATAAAATTAAAATATTCTATCAGAACTTTTTTAATGTGAATAGAGTATAAGAAAGTAGCTGGAGACCAAAGGAATGTTTTAGGAGACTCTAAAGAGGCTTTTGCAGGCTGCTTAACAAGGGTTGTTTGCAAGATTAATACTGTCTCATAAAGTACAGAATATAATAAAAAGTTACTCAAAATGTATAATAAAAATATCAAAATATGAGGACTGCATACCCAACAGGGGCCACTGGAGGAAAAGTAGAATGTGGCTTCTCTTTAAGAATGACACAGGGGAAATAGGAAGAAAATATGACAGGAGTTAATACTCAACCCCTAGAAAAGAGAATGATGGCCACTTTAAGGCTTATCTGTTAAGGACCAAATCCCGAAAGGCGTTCCTAAGCAAACCCACCTCCCAGAATCATGGAACTAACATGACATTTGTTGCCATCACATTGGGGTGGGTGTGTGTGTGTGTGTGTGTGTGTGTGTGTGTGTGTGTAATAAACACAATTAATGATTAGAAGACAACCCTGCACTTGGAAGAGTTAATAGGGACAAGATAGCCAGAAGAGATGGTGCTCCTGGAAAAAGGACTGCTGTTTTGTTGTACACACCATTTTGAAAAGGAAATGATTCTGAGCACCATTGTAAACTTTTATTAGCACCATCTTTAATGTTTGGTGTCGTCAGAACTGAAAGCAAAAGAACAATCACAGTCATGTGGATTGTAGAAGGAGAGGCAGGTGTAAGAGAGAAAGCAAGCAGATGATACTAATTAAAAAACAATGTTCCAGTGGAGGAACACATGAAGCAGAAAACAGCTTTTAAAGGTTACATGCTGAACCAAAGCTAAAGCACCTGATAATACCTGATGCTATTTATCTGCTGTTGTACTGCAAAGATGGGAACATAATTCTTATTGTGTGATATGACATTGAGAGGATATTTTCTGAGAACTATCCACAATGTGCAGAAGCAATCAAAAAAGCGAACAGAATGTTAGGAACCATTAGGAAAGGGACAGATACTAAGACACTAAATATCATAATGCTACTATATAATTCCATGGTAAGCCCATAACTTGAATTACTGTGTGCAATTATGGTTGCCCCATCTCAGAAACAATATATTGGAATTGGAAAAGTATAGAGAAGGGCAAAAATGATTAAGGGTATGGAACAGGAGAAGAGATTAAAAAGACTGGATCTTTCAATTTGGAAAAGAGATGACTAAGGAGGGATATAATAGACCTCTATAAAATCATGAGTGGTGTGGAGAAAGTGAATAAGTGTTATTTACTTCTTCACATAACACAGCAATCATCCAATGAAATTAATAAGCAGCAGGTTTGAAACAAACAAAAGGAAGTATTTCTTCACACAATGCACAGTCAGCCTGTGGAACTCATTGCCAGGGGCTGTTGTGAAGGCCAAAACTATAAGAGGAGTGAAAAAAGAACTAGGTAAGTTCATGGAGGACAGGTCCATCAATGACTATCATCCAAGATAGTCAGGGATAAAACCCTATGCTCTGGGTGTCCCTACCCTCTCACTGCCAGAAGCTTCGCGTGGACAATGGGGGATGGATCAGCCGATGATTGCCTGTTCTTTTCATTTCCTTTGAAGTACCTGGCAATGGCTACTGTCAGAAGACGGGATACTGGGATAGATGAACCATTGGTCTGACCCAGTATGGCCATTTTTATGATAAAAGCAAATTAAACAAGCCACTGCAGAAAAATAAAAATGTTTTTTTGCCTCTTGAAAATAGTTTGAGGTTGTTGTCCATTCTGTGAATTATCATTGACTTCACTGCAATGTCCTGGGAATTTCTCCTCTGGATTCCTAGTCAGAACTTTGGAACCACAAAGAAGAGTTTGTTCCAAAAAAAAATTCATCCCAGGTTTTACACTTAGCCCATTGTACACTGAGCTTTGAAGCCAAAATTTTTGGAAGTGACTAGTGATTTGGGGTGCCTAACCTGAGACACCATAAGGGAATCTTGTTTTCAGACAGAGGAGGGCTCAGCACTTCCTGAAAATCAAGCCTCTTTATGATTAGTCAAGATGGGAACCCAAAATCACTTCCAAAAACTTGGGCCTGGACCACAGCAGCCACGTTTGAAAAACTGGAGAATTTAGTGACTGCTTTGGTACAAGCATGCTCCTATAAAGATAATAACTGTCAAAGTGCTGGAATAATATGATAATTTAAAGTAACATGAACCATGCTGGCATCATTGCTAGGTGGATACTGACAGCCAGGTTTGGAAGAGGCCTCAGCTGTCAAGATTAAGACTGGTTGAAAACACATTTTCTTAAATAAAAACTACAGTGTGGTTTGCCATTATTTGTCATGTCAAATTATTTGTTCTCACATTTGTTGTTCATTACTATTTAAATTTAAATTAATGGAGATATCCTATCTCCTAGAACTGGAAGGGACCTTGAAAGGTCATCGAGTCCAGCCCCCTGCCTTCAGTAGCAGGACCAAGTATTGATTTTGCCCCAGATCCCTAAGTGGCCCCCCTCAAGGATTGAACTCACAACCCTGGGTTTAGCAGGCCAATGCTCAAACCACTGAGCTATTTCAACAACCTGGTCAAATTTCTTCCATTAAACCACTTTTTGATAGAACAGGACTTTTACAATACATCAAAATTTGGAAAAAAAAAACACATCAAAAACTTGTGTTTTGGTGGGAGCGGGGGAGAAGGTGGGGTTGTTCAAAACAAAGCCCAAAAAATCAAATTTTATTTTTGGGGGGTTTGTTTTTTATGAAACAGCAGGCTGTTTTGAGTAGCAATCTCTGAAGCGAGACAATGGGCTGGAGAGTGTGAAAACACAAATATTTAGCTCTTTGACACTTCTGTGCACACACACACAGAAGCTGTCATTTGATCTTCATCAAGCTGGTATATATTTCAGTGGGAAGGGATATTGGGACTCTAAATATATGGTTCAGTAAAATTAACATTCTGTATCATAGAGAAGTAGGGCTGGAAAGGACCTTGAGAGGTCATTTAGCCCAGCCCGCTGAGATGAAGCAAAAGCAAATAAACCTAGATCATCCTTGATAGGTATTTGTCCAACCTCTTATCAGAAACCTCCATTGTTGGGGTTCCACAACCTCCCTTGGAAGCCTATGCCAGTTCTTTTATTCTTGGAAAGTTTTCCCTAATCTCTAACCTAAATCTCCCTTGCTGAAGATTAAGCCTGTTACTACTTGTCCTCCATTCAATGGACATGGAGAATAGTTGGTCACCGTCCTCCTTCTAACAGCCCTTAACATATATGAAGATTATCAGTCATTTTTTCTCAAGTCTAGACATGCCCAGATTCTTTAACCTTTCCTCAGAGGAGAGCAACAAAAATGATAAAAGGTTTAGAGAACCGGATCTATGGAATCTGTCCAATTTTTCCACATCTTTCTTAAAGTGTATCACCCAGAACTTCACACAGTACCCCAGGTGAAGCCTCACCAGGGCCAAGTAAAGCTGGATAATTACCTCCCATGTCTTATGTATTACATTCCTTTAAATACACCCCAGGATATTAGCCATTTTCACATCTGCGTCACATTGTTGACTCATATTTAGTTTCTGATCCACTAAACCCCCTGATCCTAGTTTGTGCGTTCGATTTTCCTTCTTAAATTCAGCGCTTTACGTTTGTCTTTATTGAATTTCATATTGTCAGTTTCAGACCAACTCTCCTGTTGGTTACGATAATATTGAATTGTAATCCTGTCCTTCACAGTGCTTTTAACCCCTCACATCTTGGTGTCATTCACAAGTTGTATAAAGCATAAATGTACTGTTCACTCCATTATCCAGGGTGGTATGTGATTTCATGATTTAAATCACTAGTCAGGAAGCCTCAATTTAACCATGGATTTCTACATAAAAGTGCATTCTTGTTGGTTGTTATAACCTAAATACATATTCTTCACAATTCAGAGATAGATGTAGGTTTCATTTTTAGAAGGTACACACTATACATTTTTAAAGTGATTTATTTTGAAAACTTTTCAGATTAGTTTTACAGCTATATTAGAAAATGAATATTTGGTTATTTCATTTACCAAAGGTAATTGAAGCAGATATTTGAGAAGTCATTGGGAGGTGAACTATCTCCAATTCAACAGGTTAATCATTAATATTTGGAGGATTTAATTGCCCTGCTGTATTAGGAGGAGAACATCACCAGACAGACATTCAAATTGTTTTATTTAACTAAAACAACAACGTTAAGTATTCTGGATTTTTTCTTCAAAAGCAAACATATAATATTTTAACAAAACAAGCATATGAATTTTTGAATTTAGTTAAACATTCAAGTTTTTTAAAATCAGGTTTGTTTTTGTTAAAATTGTTTTTAACTAAAATAGTTAAGGAAATATTTTTTAAAAAATCGACTATATCAGCTAGGTCAACATGAGAAACTTAAATATTGGCTTCTGCAGCTAACTCAGTTGTCTTCACCTTCATTTTCCTGTTTGTTCATAATCTGGAAAAGAAAAACAAGCTTTCCTGCTTTTTCAGGTCCCTAATGATTTCTCAGTTTGGAATGAATGAGTCCAAAGGAAGAAAATATTCTTTCTACACTGGCAGAAGAAGCTACTGCTGTTAAAAGTGAGATTATCACTTCAACAGTCTCCGAATCCAAGTGCTTAAGTGACTTCCACCAGTTCACTGGTGTGACTTTTTTTAAAACATCATCAGCAAACATATATTTCTTGAATGGTTCTTATTCCGAAACTGGGTCTCTTTTACGGCCTGCTGCCATCATAGGTTTTTCCCTTTTAGTGAGAGAATGGGATGGTAGATCTCAAATCAATGAAGGCTACACTCAGAAAGACCTCAAGACTTCTGGAATATGCTACTCAAACAATTTCACTTTTGTTTCTACTGCCTGTCCCTCCCTTTTCACATTTATCTCCAGACTTCTCCTTCTCCAGATCTATTCCGCTCCCAACAATCTTCTATTCACTGAACTTTTCGAAACTTTGCACTTTTAGAGAGAGGGAAGGGATTGACTGTGTACACAAATTTGCAGACGAACAATAGGGTTGAGGTCTGTTATTTCTCACCTCTATATATTATTGATTGATTTACTTAAAAACATTTTTGCTGTTAACAAGCATATTATCTCTGGAGACACAAATCCACAGTTTGAGAATTGCAAAACTAAGCATCTCTGATGGTATCGCCCAACTCAGCACCGAGTCCCATTGGGTAGATAGAAAGATTAACCTAAATAATCTATACAGAAGCCCCTGGAACCTCATAAGATTGAGTCCCTAATCCATGAACTATTGGAACTCATTTACAAAACTTTTCTTAAACATTACATGAATATATTGTCTCATACTATAGAATTTATAATCCCTATTCCATGATGAGGTATCTTTGAGCTATAATGTATCTTAATCAAAATTAACTTTAGATAGGTTTTTTCCTCCAAAAGCATTTTTATAAAAAAAATCCGATTTAAATTAAAAAAATCAGATGTTTTGATTTAAAAAAAAAATCATTGATTTTTATCCACCCTGCATTATCAAAGTCATTAATGAAAATGTTTTATAGATTCTTCCCTTTTGAAATGGAAACATTTTGAATGGAGGGGAGCTTCTTGTTAGTCATTTTGCTACTTTTATGGGAGGTGGTTCCATAGAATCGTTAGGTTAGAAAGGACCACAAGGGTCATCTAGTCTAACCCCCTGCCAAGATGCAGGATTCGTTGTGTCTAAGCCATCCAAGACAGATGTCTATTCAGTCTCCTTTTGAAAACCTCCAGTGAAGGAGCTTCCACAACTTCCTTCGGCAGTCTGTTCCATTCTGAACAATGATAAAGACATCTTGAAAGCAATGCCAGATATTAGAAGCAGTATGTAGAAATTTAGCTGATATTGTCAGAAGTAGTATTGTTCTGTTAGTCCTTTCAGCCTTAGTAGTTGTTTTCCATCAGTGTGTTTTCAAGGCTATCTGAGCAAGGGAAAGGGACATTTCTCTCTCTCAGTCTAAGGTACTGATCACCACGGTATCTACCTGATTATTTTTAAATGAAAGCTGAGAGGTAACATCTGCATTTCTAGTTATCCCCAAACAGGGGGAACTAGAGGGGAAATGAGCAGGATGTGGAGGACCCAGAAGACATCTGTGTTCAATGTGGGCCACAACAGATCTATGCTGATTTATGCCAGCTGAGGAGCTGGTATTTTCTACATTTTCTTTAAATGCAGTACAGCCTGGTGAGAGACATCCAGCACAATACTGAGGTACTATTAAAATAACAGGCCTCTTATTTTTTCTTGAGATGTCAACAGCACTCTATTACATTATTGTCACAGGCTGATCTGGCATAAACAGCAACCGCATCTTACTGCATGTGGCACCACTGGGAAGAGCATTATTGTATATTCTGCCTTTGGGGCCCCATTCAGTCCAAAGGAACAAAGGCGGTGCTTGTTAGGAGGCATAAATAGCCTAAGTAGAGGGTTCAGGCTGTCCCACATTTGCTATCTAAAGCGCGTGCTCTTGGAGAAAGTATGCACTAGCTAACACACAGACAGCATAGAGCATCTGTCGTGAGCTGCAGAGCAGGACCATCACTGGGAGAGTTTGAAACAAAATTGGTGTAAATCTCAAACCATAAATTAACCTCTTACTGTATAGCTGGGGAGATCGGTGTTTTCTGCAAGCACCCACTGCTCCACCCCGACATCGGTGTAAAACAGGAGCAACTCTCTTAAAGTCAGTGGAATTACACTAGTGTAGAGATAGGGTAAGAGAAAGGAAAACTGGACCCAGAACTTCCAGTGGTTAGAGATCCCAAAGGCACGTATTGCAAGGATCCAGAGGGCCAGCTCCGCAGATAGTGTAGCTCCATTCAATGCAGTGGCAGGGTGTTGATTTAGAGACCAGTGGGATTCTGGTCAAGAGAATTAAAAAAAAAAATTGTGAAATGCTTTTTGAAAAAAGTCAATTTAACTTTTTCCCTCCCTTTGCCACTGAACACAATACAATGATCGATGCCTCAGGTGTCTTTCCTCCACTTTTTCCTTTACCCACTCTAGCTTTTCAACACTTCCTCAGCTTTGGAAAAGTTACAAAATGGCAAAGTTCAGGGTGAAATCCAAGCCCTACTGGAGTCAATGGGAATTCTGTCATTGACTTCAGTGGGGTCAGGATTTCATCCACAATGTTTTGTTTTTCCCTTTACCACTCTGGAACTTTTCCAACATTGCAGAAATTTAAAATATATACAGAGCAACAAAAATAAAATATAGAATGAAAGAAAAATTCCCAGCATCATTTGCTTCTATTTCATTGTGGTAAAATGAGGGGGTGGGTGGAGGGAAGGGAGGGAGTGAAAAACAAAAAGAAAGTTTCCAGTTTTAAAAAACTCTGAAAGAAAAACTTCATCTAGATCTATTTATACTTGTTTTACAACGTGATTCACCACTGGCTTCAGTGAAACGATTCCTGCCTTACACTGGCATAAGTGAGGTGCGAAACACGCCCACTGTGCATTCAATAGGTCTGATTCTCCTTTGCCTTTCATTTTGTGTCATCATTAGAGCTGGTTAGAAAAACTTTGATGCAACGGTTTTCTATAGGAAAATGCAGTTCCACTGAAATCAAAGTGCTTTGTAAAACTAAAAAAAGAAGAACAGGAGTACTTGTGGCACCTTAGAGACTAACAAATTTATTAGAGCATAAGCTTTCGTGGACTACAGCCCACTCTCAGAGTTGGTAAGACAACTCCCACCTGTTTATGCTCTCTGTATGTCTGTATATATATCTCCTCAATATATGTTCCATTCTATATGCATCCGAAGAAGTGGGCTGTAGTCCACGAAAGCTTATGCTCTAATAAATTTGTTAGTCTCTAAGGTGTCACAAGTACTCCTGTTCTTCTTTTTGCGGATACAGACTAACACGGCTGTTACTCTGAAACCTTTGTAAAACTGTCAGTTTTGCAGAAAAAACTAAAAATAGTTCCCACTTTTGGAACAAAATGTTTCAAATTTTCATTTTGAAACTACTTTTCATTTCATTTTTTAAAACTTTGCATTGTATTAATTTTTTTAAAGTCAAGACATTCTGATTTGTCAAAACCAAATTTTAATCAATTTAAAACTAATATGGGGGGAGTTTCATTGCAAGTTGGAACAAAGCCAAACTTCAAAAACTCAAAATATTTTGCAAAACAGAATTTCTATCATTTAGAGCTGTGCAGCTGGACGTCTTAGAGTACTATTCTTACTTCGAGGCATTTTACTCCTATTTTGCACAAACATACTTGACTGCATACGACGTAAGGCTGCAAAGAATCAGACCCCTTGAATTTCTGTGCCTGCTCCAAAAGCTGTTTTACTTCAATAAAATGTTGATACCTCTTCAAAAGTAATTCATAGTAACGGGGATAAATCCCCATCTTTGAATAAGCAAATATTTAAAAACATGGGCCTAGTTCTTAGCCCCAGTATAAAAGAAGGATTGCACCACTGAAGTCAATGGAATTTCACTAGTGTAACGTAGGTGTATGTGGGGTCAGATTAAGTAATGATAATATACTAGTAATAACAGAATTTGATACTTGGATGCAATAGATTCCATTCCTAATCCTAAAGAAATCTGGGATCAGAACAACCACCCTCCTCCCTAGGAAACCTTCTAGCAGAAATTAGTCTAACTGGTCCCTCAGAAATCTGGATGATGGTTCAAGTCATTCAAAGTAAATAGCCCATCACCATTAGAAACGCAAATAAGTATAACTATGGTTAATCAATAATTCTCCAACATATTATGAAACAGTTTTTTGGGGGGACTTATTCAAACTTAGCCTCACTTTAATTACATATTGAAATGTGTAAGAATGATGCCAAACTTCTGATCTAATTTAATTTTCCAGAGTCTGGTTGGAGCATCTTGTTTTCCCAGTGATGAAAAGAAACTGAGTAAAAAGTAACCCTTTTCTTTTGCCGGTTGCCAATCAGTGTTCTGAATGTCTCTCTTATTTTTAGAAATCAGAAAAAAAAAAAAGTGACAGAACACAGAAAGGCATTTGACAGTCCGCTGGCCACAAGCCAAGAGAAGAACTGAGAAATAACCAGAGTCAGCTTTAGTCAGCTACTGGGTTTATACGCTGCTTTCATGTGCGGCCTATATCTGCCTAACAAGGCCATCTGTCCATGTGGAAGGAGACGCTCTAAAGTTCCAGAGCCTTTTGAAGGTTCATTTTTACCTTTGAAGGCTCTTTTCTCCCCTCCCTGTTACATCCTCTATAAGGGTGTGACTGGGGTCCCAGTAGGGGCCAGCTGTGGTCACTCAATTAGGGTGAACTGCAAAGAATGGGGCAGACAATCCCCATAAAGCTGGTGGATATTCCAATATTTAGATTTTCCAGGCCAGCATAAAACAGCTTCTTTATTATCTTACTGGTTACTCAGAAGTCCAAACAACACAGTTCCCTTAAAGTGATCCAGCCTCAGGCCTCCATCCAGATACCCACGTCAAATATAATAATTTCTAAAAATCTTATTTCATCATATAAAAGAAAAGGTTCTACCAGTCCCAAAGGTTTGGACACATTACCTTCCAGGTTATTGAATATTCCAGATCTTACCCAAATACACGCTACAGCCAGTTCTTATTAACTAAACTAAATGTTATTAAAAAACAAAAGAGAGAGAGCAGCAAAGAGTCCTGTGGCACCTTATAGACTAACAGAAGTATTGCAGCATGAGCTTTCGTGGGTGAATACCCACTTCTTCGGATGCATGTAGTGGGTAATACGAAGTGGGTATTCACCCACGAAAGCTCATGCTCCTATACATCTGTTAGTCTATAAGGTGCCACAGGACTCTTTGCTGCTTTAACAGATCCAGACTAACACGGCTACCCCTCTGATAAAAGAGAGAGAGTATGGTTAAAAGATCAATATACATACAGACGTGAGTTCAATTCATTGAAGTGCAGATTCGTAGTAGAGATGGTGAGCTTTGTAGTTGCAAAGAGTTCTTTCAGAAATAGTTCATAGGTTATAGTCCAATGTCCAAATCTCATATTGAGGGCGTACCAGCATAACTGGGACCTCAGTCTTGCGACTCAGACTTCCTCTGATGAAGCCTAAGCAGATATGAGATGACAGAATCAGGGCCTAAGGATCTTTTGTATAATTTCATGTCCTCTTTGACAAGTTGGGAATTCCTCCAGGAACAAAAGGTAATTAGAATGATTTTGAAGGAGGTACTTAGCTATAGAATTAAAATAAGGCATTTTGCTTGTTCCTCCACCATTCATAGATTATTTGCTATACATTTCAAAAAGAGATGAATACAGCGATATCCTGTGTTTACAGTTCATTTAAACGCTAGGATGTTCTTTTGACCTCTGAATTATCAGACTACAGCATAGACAGGGACTATTGATTACATTGTCGACCCTACTCATACGTATGTAAATACACAAAAACACAAACATTATCTCCCCACATGTCTTTTGAGAGTTATTTATTTTGCAGGATGTTTAACCCTTTCTGGCCATGTGTCACAAAGGGTCTATCAGTATAGTTTCAATGTTTGTAAAATGTACAGGTAAAACCCAATGTACCAAATGACCACCAAACAATAAGTAATATGTTCCATGCTCATTAAGGAAAATCAAAAATTTTAAAAGAAAATGATAAGAAGAGGAAAAGGCCATCTGGCCCCATCTGCCTCCTCCATTCCTTTGGTTGACCATAATCCCAGCTTCCTGTTTTTCCACCATGACCTTCAGTCTCTTTCTTCTCAAGAAACAAATCTAGATGCCTCTTGAACTCATTTATACTCTTGGCTTTAATCTCCTTCCTAAGTAATTCATTCCACATGTTTATTCCATTGATTTAAGTGAAGTTATGCTGATTTGCACCAGCTGAGGATCTGGCCCTTCTATGTATATGCCTCTCCATTTTGTAAACCCTTACAAGTGTAACAAATAGATCTCTCTGTTGACTTTACCAATCCCCACCATGATATTGACAAGCATCAACAGAGGCCAAGGACCGAACAGACATGAAGAATGAGCTACCCAGTCTCTACCATAGATGGTCTCTCCAGACCTGAGAGGAGTCACACGGAAAGAGGTGTATACTACTGTTCTTCATGCTTTACCTGCTCTGTGGATAGAAGGCTCCAGACTACACTGTGTTTAATCTGGCTCCTTTCAGGAGCAATAATTTGTAAGCAACAATATTTATTATGACATATGGCAGTGTTCTGCAATATCCTGGACAAACCTTACTGAATTAAGTTTATGTATCATTATAGACCAGGGATTATATGTAATTCCATCAGGGAAAAGGGACCACAACTCTCCAGGAACCAAGAACAGTGAGGGGTAATTAGGCAAATTCACTCAGGTTGTAACACCTCCTAAGAGATACCCCCACCTGGAAAGGTGTGCATATACTGGTCCAAACTGGATTCTCTAGAGACCCAACAGACAACAGACTTTTGTATAAACAGCCTGAGTTTAAACTGACCCAGGGCCTGCTTTCTGCTCCAGTAAATGGACAAGACCTTACGTCCAAGGGAGGCCCGAAATTTATAGGTTCTTTTGTTGTTTGTAAAATGTTTTCTCTGTCATGCTTTCATCTTAAGAATAAATGTGCTTGCTTAGGAAAAGCTGTGTTGTATCTTCTAACTGTGGGCAATTGTGCTGTGTATAGCCTGTGAGGAGAAGGCAAAACAGGCCTGCTTAGGTAGGCTGACTTGCTGAGAATATCACAGTGTAGGAGGAAACTGTGAGAGAGAGAGTCATGGGCCTCTACCCAAGACAGGTGATGGCTGAGGATCATTGGCCCTAGAGTGGGTGCCCTTGGTGGACCACAGAGGGAGAAAACAGGTGCAGTTGCCCTGAATTGTGACAGTTGTCTCACATGGTTCTGAGTCGACTTCAGGGATCAAACCTGGCTGCACTCACAATGTTCCTGTTCTTGAGTTGGGCTAAAACAAATTCACTGTTGCATTTAAAAACAAATCAGAAACAAATCAGAAAACCAGTCATCTGCAAGAGAACAAGACAAATATTGGGGATCAGAGGCAGTCTGCAATAACTGTGGGAGATGCACATTTAAACATACATACATGTAATTGGATGGACATTTGACTGCAGAAAGTGCTATTCTTCTCTGAAAACTGACTGTGTAAAACTGTTCTGTGTGTATTCAGAGTTGTATATGTTAAGTGACTCATAAGAACAGCCAGACTGGGTCAAACCAAAGGTCCGTTTAGCCCAGTATCCTGTCTTCTGACTTTGTGACTTTGTCCTCACCCACAACTATTTCACATTGGGGACAATATATACCTTCAAGTCAGTGGCACTGCTATGGGTACCCACATGGCCCCACAGTATGCCAACATTTTTATGGCTGACTTAGAACAACGCTTCCTTAGCTCTCGTCCCCTAGTGCCCCTACTCTATTTGTGCTACATTGATGACCTCTTCAGCATCTGGACCCATGGAAAAGAAGCCCTTGAGGAATTCCACCATGATTTCAATAATTTCCATCCCACCATCAACCTCAGCCTAGATCAATCCACACAAGCAGTCCATTTCCTGAACACTACTGTGCTAATAAGCGATGGTCACATAAACACCACCCTATACCGGAAACCTACTGACTGCTATACTTACCTACATGCCTCCAGCTTCCATCCAGAACACACCACACGACCCATTGTCTACAGCCAAGCTCTAAGATACAACCGCATTTGCTCCAATCCCTCAGACAGAGACAAACATCTACAAGATCTCTATCAGGCATTCTTAAAACTACAATACCCACCTGCTGAAGTGAAAAAACAAATTGACAGAACCAGAAGAGTACCCAGAAGTCACCTACTAGAGGACAGGCCCAACAAAGAAAATAACAGAACGCCACTAGCCGTCACCTTCAGCCCAACTAAAACCTCTCCAGCGCATCATCAAAGATCTACAACCTATCCTGAAAAATGATCCTGCACTCTCACAGATCTTGGGAGACAGACCGTCCTCACTTACAGACAGCCCCCAAACCTGAAGCAAATACTCACCAGCAACCACACACGACACAACAAAAACACTAACCCAGGAACCTACCCTTGCAACAAAGCCCGATGCCAACTCTGTCCACATATCTATTCAAGTGACACCATCATAGGACCTAATCAGCCACATCATCAGGGGCTCGTTCACCTGCACATCTACCAATGTGATATATGCCATCATGTGCCGGCAATGCCCCTCTGCCATGTACATTGGCCAAACCGGACAGTCTCTACGCAAAAGAATAAATGGACACAAATCTGACATCAGGAATCATAACATTAAAAAAACACTTCAACTTCTTTGGTCACTCAGTAACAGACTTAAAGGTGGCAATTTTACAACAGAAAAGCTTCAAAAACAGACTCCAACGAGAAACTGCTGAACTTGAATTAATATGCAAACTAGATACCATTAATTTAGGCTTGAATAGAAACTGGGAATGGCTGAGTCATTACACAGATTGAATTTATTTCCCCATGTTAAGTATCCTCATACCTCTTGTCAACTGTCTGAAATGGGCTGTCTTGATTATCACTATAAAAGTTTTTCTTTTCTCCTGCTGATAATTGCTCATCTTAATTAATTAGCATCTTAGAGTTAATATGGCTACTTCCACCTTTTCATGTTCTGTATGTATATATATCTCCTTACTATATGTTCCATTCTATGCATCTGATGAAGTGGGCTGTAGTCCACGAAAGTTTATGCTCAAATAAATTTGTTAGTCTCAGGGTCGGCTCTACCATTTTTGCCACCCCAAGCAAAAAAAAAAAAAAAAAAAGCTGCCTGAACTGCTGAAGAGAAAAAAAAAATGGCTCCAGGCACCAGCGGAGGAAGCACATGCCTGGGGCGGCACATGCTAGGGGGCGGCATTCCGTCCATTCTTGGGGTGGCTTTTTTTTTTTTTTTTTGCTTTGGCAGTTCGAGGGGCTTCTTTTTTTTTTGTTGTCGCTTGGGACAGAAAAAATGGTAGAGCCGGCCCTGAATGGATGGAATGCCACCCCTTAGTATGTGCCACCCCAGGCACGTGCTTCCTCCACTGGTGCCTGGAGCCGGCCTTGGTTAGTCTCTAAGGATACGTCTATAGTACCCGCCGGATCGGCGGGTAGTGTTCAATGTATCGGGGATCGACTTATGGCGTCTCGTCTGGATGCGATAAATCGATCCCTGAATCGACGCCCATACTCCACCTCGGCAGGAGGAGTAAGCAGAGTCGACGGGGGAGCCATGGCAGTCGACTTGCCGCCGTGAGGACGGCCAGGTAAGTCGAACTAAGAAACTTCAACTTCAGCTACAGTTGCGTATCTTAGTTCGAACCCCCCCGCTAGGGTAGCCCAGGCCTAAGGTGCCACAAGTACTCCTGTTCTTTTTGTGGATACAGACTAACACGGCTGCTACTCTGAAACCTGTCTTCTGATACTGGCCAGTGCCAGGTGCACCAGAGGGAATGAACAGAACAGGGAATCATCAAGTGATCCATCCCCTGTCGCCCATTCCCAGCTTCTGGCAAACAGAGGCTAGGGACACCATCCCTGCCCATCCTGGCTAATAGCCATTGATGGACCTTTCCTATCTATCTAGTTCTTTTTTTAACCCTATTATAGTCTTGGCCTTCACAACATCCGCTGGCAAAGAGTTCCACAGGTTAATTGTGCATTGTGTGAAGACTCAAATAAGTTTTGTTTCCTATTAGTCCAGCAGAGTCCACACTGCTCAGAGAGAGCAGACTTTTTATTCCAGCACATGCATTTTATCCAATCCCATACACTTACGCACACCTAGCCATTTCAGTGAAGTTGCACAAGTGTGGAAAAGGGCACAGTTTGACAACAATGAGGATACACAGGTGTAACTGAGAGGCAAATTTGTCTTGCAGGACATTTATTGCTGCAGACAATGTGCCACGTAAGATGGAAAATGTCTAGGCTTGACTATTAGAACCTAAACTGCGCTTGAAGGAGGGAATCTTTTTGCTTGCCCAACTGAGCACGTTTTCTATAGCGATCTCAGGGAGACAACAAACATGATCCCTCACAGTGGAACTTTTCCGAGTAGCACGGCTCTTTGAGGAAGTCACAAGCCCTGCTGTCAGAGGGATGCATTGGGCAATTAGGCACAGCCAATGGAGGCTGCCCAGGCCCCTCTGTGGGCTGGTGCATAAGGGGATAGAACCACCACCTGGCTGTTCCTCTCTGTCCCCGTTTGAGGCTCTGTGTGCTTCCAAGAGAGTGGAGCAGAAACAGCCTGCTCAGACCCCAGGCCACAGGGGCTGTCATTCTGGATGGCACTTGCACAGGCTGTGCAAGGCCAAGGGCAGTCACACCGACCGTGAACCCACCTAGTGATCACACTCAAACTGTCCCAAAGCTTGTAATTGCCACATAATGAGGAGCAAGGAGCTCTCAAGTTCCACTGATGAGGCTGACGGAGCAGCTTGTTAGCTGTCCATGTGTTTGGCTTGTGGAGGTTGTAGTGGGGCTTCTACTGGCATTGCCATTTCCCCGTCGTCTACTCAGTGTTTTGGCTCTGTTTGGGGTTTAGAGAGAGCACTGGGTGACGACCCCCTCTGGTGTAAACTGGCATCGCTCTATTGAAGTCAATGAAACCATTGCCGATTTGCACCAGCTGAGCATCTGGCCTACTTCATTTAGCTTGAGACGGAGGAAGGATTTGGACTAAGACTGTTCATTCGGCATGGCTGCAGCAGGTGCTGTAAATCTCCAGGTTAGAGACACCTCTTTGCACCAGGTATTTTCCGATCACTTGTTCTGACAGCGAAATACAGGGAAGTAACAACGATTTTCTTTACATTTTAAGAGTTGCCCTGCTTAGCTTAGAAACAGGACACAGACACAGACCTAGTGAATTGTCCACATCATCCCCTTGACACCTCCTCCTGCAAATGACACTGTTTGCTGTGGAAAAACAATTAACAGCAGGGAATGAAATTTGCTGTCTCTAATCTGTGTAGTGATGAAAGCTCCCCTACCTCATGCTTCTATTTTTTGAACCATTCAATCCTGCCACTAATCCTCTGCATTCTTTAGAGTATGATCATTCATTTAACTACCATAAGATGTAATTATATTGTCCGCAGGTATGTTTGTCACATCCCACGCTGCCATACCTTCAAGGCCATTGAGTAATTACTCCACAACATGGAATGATTTGTGTGAGCATTTAAAGCTGTATTACTGCTGGTTTTCAGATGCCCTCTTGCTTTCTTCTCCACATCGCATAGGAGACAGTTCAGCAAGACTGTCCCTTACAGAACTGTAACAAGGACACACATGCAGGTTTGAACCTCAAAGGTTTGGGTATTGGAATCCAGATCAGAATTTTGCAACCTAAAGCTCAAAACAGCCGTCACCCATTTGCCCTTCCTGTGTGCTTAAAACTTTCAAACACATACCCAGCTTCTGGCTTCCAGTGCTCGTGCATGAATGATGTAAAGAGCATCTCTGCCTACCCAGACAGGAAGATGTGCTTCTCTTGGCATCATTTACTGGATGGAATCCTGAAGCTCTGGATGGTGGTAATGAAAACCTCTGCTTAAAAATGCCCTAGGTCCTGCTCCATAGTGGTTGACTTTGTTTGCATCAGCAGACAGTATGAATGCCTTTCTCTCCCAAGCTCTCCGCTCTCTTTCACACACTTACACATATATAGCATCACTGTTACTTTCCAGAGAGAAACACCCAAATAAGGAGCAGATCCTGGTGCAGGGGTAGGAGGGCAAAAGTAATGGTCCCCTGCCACCCATGCATCTCTGCATAAAGGCTTTCTGGAACCCAGTGGGGTGCAGCTCCTTGCTGGTGGGGTGGTGGTGGGGCTGTAGCTCCAACATGCACACCCCAGGAGAATTCAGGAGGAGTTTGGGCTGAATCCTGGGGCTCCAGCTACGGCGTGGCTTCTCCTCACCCCCCTGCAGTGCACAGGCCACAAGCTGGCCCTACATCAGGCTCTGACTATAGCCTGCCTTGTGTTCACTCTTATTCTGTTAACAGGGCCGCCCAGAGGATTCAAGGGGCCTGGGGCAAAGCAATTTTGGGGACCCCTTCCATAAAAAAAAGTTAGAATACTATATTCTCATGGGGGCCCCTGCGGGGCCTGGGGCAAATTGCCCCACTTGCCCCCTCCTCTGGGCGGCCCTGCAGCTAGCTTCTTAAGGGCTTGATTCTATAACCCTTACTCATGCTGAGTTGGGCCTTGCGCTGCAGAATAACCCCATAGAAACCAACAGGATTGTTTGTGGATTAAGGTGCTGTGTGCTGTGAGCCTGGGTGGCATACGCTGGGTGAAATTCCTCTCTCTGTTATACAAGTGTAAACCAGAGACTCCATTGACTTCAGTGGCGCCGCTCACATGAGTAAGTGCTAATCAGGGTGAGTCAGGGTTGTAGAATGAGGTGCTAAACCTGCCGAATGGTGTGGAACTGTGTGTTGGAAAGAACCACACCTCCTTTGCTGGGATCAGAGGAAAGGGAACTCTTACTGCTGGGGCCACAACGTTCACCCCTTCATTCCACAACCCCTCCACCCCCCCGCCCCACCCCGGTATATTTTGACTCAATCAGTGTATAGATGATCTCAGCTATTAACAGACAGGGCCGCCCAGAGGGGGGGCAAGTGGGGCAATTTGCCCCAGGCCCTGGGCCCCGAAGGGCCCCCATGAGAATATAGTATTCTATATCAGAGGGGTAGCCGTGTTAGTCTGAATCTGTAAAAAGCAACAGAGGGTCCAGTGGCACCTTAGAGACTACCCCTCTGATACTTGACACCATGCAAGGCACTGCATTTAGCCGTATGGAATGGAAATCTATCAACCCAGTACTTCTGTTAGTCTCTAAGGTGCCACAGGACCCTCTGTTGCTTTTTATAGTATTCTATAGTATTGCAACTTTTTTTTATGGAAGGGGGCCCCGAAATTGCTTTGCCCCAGGCCCCCTGAATCCTCTGGGCGGCCCTGGCTAGCTGAGGAAAGCTGCAATTGTGATCTGAAAGTAATCCAAATTCATGTAAAGCCTCTTGCTCTTACAGGCGCTCCCTGAAAGGCAGTGGCAAAGCTCATTGACAGGACAGTGCTGCTCTTTGTGTGATGTACCTGTTCTGTGGGCGCATGAATGATTCCAGTCTTGAGGGCAGGTGACCCAGCAACTTTGATTAGCATTAAATGAGCATGAAAAGTTGTTTTTTAAATGCAGCATTTGTTCAGTAAAAGCTGCAGCTCTTTCTGACGGCATGGATGGGCTAAGGAGAAAGCGAATTGACTAGGGGGGTGGATATCATATCTAGGTATGCTCCATGGGGAACATGGAGACCTTGGAGGGAGCAAAAAGAAGAACAGGAGTACTTGTGGCATCTTAGAGACTAACAAATTTATTAGAGCATAAGCTTTCGTGGACTACAGCCCACTTCTGGCAGAGAGAAAGGAGGGTCAGGGAAAAAGTGGGAGGCAAGATCAAATCAGTATCTTAGATGCCTATATAAAATGCGAGAAGTATGGGTAATAAGCAGGAAGAACTGGAAGTGCTAATAAATAAATACAACTATGACATTGTTGGCATCACTGAAACTTGGTGGGATAATACAATGATTGGAATGTTGGTGTGGATGGGTACAGCTTGCTCAGGAAGGATAGACAGGGGAAAAAGGGAGAAGGTGTTGCCTTATATATTAAAAATGTACACACTTGGACTGAGGTAGAGATGGACATAGGAGACGGAAGTGTTGAGACTCTCTGGGTTAGGCTAAAAGGGGTAAAAAACAAGGGTGTCTACTACAGGCCACCTAACCAGGTGGAAGAGGTGGATGAGGCTTTTTTTAAACAACTAACAAAATCATCCAAAGCCCAAGATTTGGTGGTGATGGGGGACTTCAACTATCCGGATATATGTTGGGAAAATAACACAGCACGGCACAGACTATCCAATAAGTTCTTGGACTGCATTACAGACAACTTTTTATTTCAGAAGGTTGAAAAAGCTACGAGGGGGGAAGCTGTTCTAGACTTGATTTTAACAAATAGGGAGGAACTCGTTGAGAATTTGAAAGTAGAAGGCAGCCTGGGTGAAAGTGATCATGAAATCATAGAGTTTGCAATTCTAAGGAAGGGTAGAAGGGAGAACAGCAAGATAGAGACAATGGATTTCAGGAAGGCAGATTTTGGGAAGCTCAGAGAGCTGATAGGTAAGGTCCCACGGGAATCAAGACTGAGGGGAAAAACAACTGAGGAGAGTTGGCAGTTTTTCAAAGGGACACTATTAAGAGCCCAAAAGCAAGCTATTCCACGGGTTAGGAAAGATAGAAAATGTGGCAAAAGACCACCTTGGCTTAACCACGAGATCTTGCATGATCTAAAAAATAAAAAGGAGTCATATAAAAAAGGAAACTAGGACAGATTACAAAGGATGAATATAGGCAAACAACACAGGAATGCAGGGGCAAGATTAGAAAGGCAAAGGCAAAAAATGAGCTCAAACTAGCTACAGGAATAAAGGGCAACAAGAAGACTTTTTATCAATACATTAGAGGCAAGAGGAAGACCAAGGACAGGGTAGGCCCACTGCTTAGTGAGGAGGGAGAAACAGTAACAGGAAACTTGGAAATGGCAGAGCTGCTTAATGACTTCTTTGTTTCGGTCTTCACCGAGAAGTCTGAAGGAATGCCTAACATAGTGAATGCTAATGGGAAGGGGGTAAGTTTAGAAGATAAAATAAAAAAAGAACAAGTTAAAAATCACCTAGAAAAGTTAGATGCCTGCAAGTCACAAGGGCCTGATGAAATGCATCCTAGAATACTCAAGGAGCTAATAGAGGAGGTATCTGAGCCTCTAGCTATTATCTTTGGAAAATCATGGGAGACAGGAGAGATTCCAGAAGATTGGAAAAGGGCAAATACAGTGGCCATCTATAAAAAGGGAAATAAAAACAACCCAGGAAACTACAGACCAGTTAGTTTAACTTCTGTGCCAGGGAAGATAATGGAGCAAGTAATTAAGGAAATCATCTGCAAACACTTGGAAGGTGGTAAGGTGATAGTGAATAGCCAGTATGGATTTGTAAAGAACAAATCATGTCAAACTAATCTGATAGCTTTCTTCGATAGGATAACGAGTCTTGTGGATAAGGGAGAAGCTGTGGATGTGGTATACCTAGACTTTAGTAAGGCATTTGATACGGTCTCACATGATATTCTTATCGATAAATTAGGCAAATACAATTTAGATGGTGCTACTATAAGGTGGGTGCATAACTGGCTGGATAACCGTACTCAGAGAGTTGTTATTAATGGTTCCCAATCCTGCTGGAAAGGCATAACGAGTGGGGTTCCGCCGGGGTCTGTTTTGGGACCAGCTCTGTTCAATATCTTCATCAACGACTTAGATATTGGCATAGAAAGTACGCTTATTAAGTTTGCAGATGATACCAAACTGGGAGGGATTGCAACTGCTTTGGAGGATAGGGTCATCATTCAAAAGGATCTGGAAAAAATCTAAAAGGGTGTCATAAGGAGGAGGGAGAAAACTTGTTCACCTTAGCCTCTAAGGCTAGAACAAGAAGCAATGGGCTTTAACTGCAGCAAGGGAGGTCTAGGTTGGACATTAGGAAAAAGTTCCTAACTGTCAGGGTGGTTAAACACTGCAATAAACTGCCTAGGGAGGTTGTGGAATCTCCATCTCTGGAGATATTTAAGAGTAGGTTAGATAAATGTCTACCAGGGATGGTCTAGACAGTATTTGGTCCTGCCATGCGGGCAGGGGACTGGACTCAATGACCTCTCGAGGTCCCTTCCAGTCCTAGAATCTATGAATCTATGAATATGGCCTTCATCACCGTAGCACGTAATCATTAATGGATTCTCATCTTCACCATACCCTGGCGAGGTAGGAGAGTGCTGTTCTCCCCACAATAGCACAGGGTAGATGACGTGACTTGCCCAGGGTCACCCAGTAAGTTTGGCCCAGATTCTCAAAGATATTTAGGCGCCTTTCTGGCTCTTTAAGCACCAAGCCCACCACTTAGGAACCAGTGACATTTTCAAAACTGCTGCTCAGTTGTCTCCTAACCCCAAAGGTGTTGACGTTTCTGCCACTTGGCAGTCACCACGCCACCTAAGCCCTGATGCTGCCCCACATCTTGTGGGCAGCTCAGCGCCTTAGCTGAGGACATAGCTCCAGAGTCCCCAAAGCAGGATTCTCGAACGAGTCAGGAGAATGCCTAGCTCATCAGCAGGGCCCAATCCGGTAGGCGTACTCTGAGCAACTTAAGATCTGCCACCTGTCAGGCCCCACAGCAGGAGGGCCGGAGGCAGCCTGTGACAGGAGGGGAGGCAGCAAAGCACCCAGACAAGGAGCACAGGGAAACATAGGGTGAGAATGAGAGAGGTATCAAGCATGAGCAGGAGATGATATTGGTCGCTAGGGCATGTACTACATTAGCGGCTGACCTAGGTGAGGTACCTAACTCCAGGAAAGAGTTTGCAGCTGAGGAGCCACGTGGCGGGAGCTGTCTATCTCTGGCCTGTCAGCCAGACGTAACAAGACAGTAGCTTAGGCACCCCTCACTTTTTCCCACCCCCCTCCTAGGTACTTCACTCCTGCCTCGATTTGGTGACTCCCTGCCCAGCTCACTAACTTCTGGGATCCCTTTCTTAGATGCTTGACTCTCCCCATGCATTGTATGTGAGCCTGGGCAGCTAGCGCTGGGCTGAGGATGGTTCTGGATGGAGGCTGCGCAGAGGTTAGGTATTGCAACAGGGAGAGGACCAATGCCGAAGAGATGGAAATTGACCCCAGTCCTCCTGAGTGTATCCATGCACTATCCTGCCCACTAGACTATCCTTCCCGTCCTAAGCACTGCAATTCTGGAAAGTGATGAATAGATTGTGTGAATGTTTTTAATCAGCACTTCATGCAGCTCCATCTTATTTTAAAGCATAGTCACCGAGACCAGCTGTGCCACTGACACAAATAATTTGAGCTCTTCAAATTGCCGTTTAAATTTGACATAATTTCCCTCCTCCTCCCCCCACCCCATATCTACTCATTTGCAAACTGGTTTAAAGGAAGGTAACAGTTTGTGGTAATGGGAACCAGATGAATTTCTAACTGCTGTTTGTAAAAATAGCCGAGATGGCCCATGCGGTCAGGAGTAATCTGTGCACATGAAAAATAAGAAATTGCTATGAAAATGAATGGAAAGGAGCCTGCAGATGTTATGGGCTGGGATTTGTCAAAATAACCTAGGGGGGTTAGGTGCAATTGACTGGGGGGTCAGATCTAACTAGGGAGGAGCTCCCTGTAAGCATCTGCAAAACTACCTCATTATCCTCTTTACAATCCCTCTACTTCTTTGCCATGATGCCTCCAGAAAACTTGACAGTGATTGGGCCCCTGGTGTAGACCACTACCTAACATTGTGACCTATATGGTCTCATCATTTCTTTGTACTCCTGTTGTTGGTCTAGATAGGGCTGTTGTCTCTTGTTTTATACTTAAATTTTCAGCTCTCCAGGGCAGGACCATCTTTTTGTTTGTACAGCTCCTAGCACAAGGGGAACCTGGCCCAGGGCTGGGGCTCCTCTGCACTATGATAATATACATAATAAATTAATAATAATTAAGGCCCTTTGCAAATTGTAGCCGTATGGTCTTCTTCTAGTGCCACAGTAATTAAACTGACAAACGAGTAAACAGCGATGACATTTGCAAGTCCCAACAGCTTTCTGCAACTCAGTTTACAACATAATAACAGTGGGGTAATTAAATGATGAAAAAGCTATTCTGGCCCATTGTTAAGAGTTGGTTCATTACTGAAGTGAGATTTTAGAGATTTTTATCAGAGTTTAGATTATGAAAAAAAAGAAGTGCTTGGGTAATGATTGCATATGAGCAAAGTAGGGCATGCATCTTAATTGCTGTGATACGATTTCATTGCTTGCTATTGTCAGATCAGCAAATGAATGAATTAATTATGGCCTCACTGTAGCTGACCTCAGGTTTCTGTTAAAATGAACCTGCCTCACACAGCTGAGTATGTCCTTGGGACAGAGCCCTAGCTGTTGTACATTGGCATCTCTCCATTGACTTCAGGAGAGCGATATCAATTTACAACAGAACAAATGTTCTGCTTCGGCTGATTTTGTAGGCTGATGTACAACCCGAGGGCCCAGTCTATAGAGGAGAATGAGAGGATGAGGCACACAAACGAAAACTCCCATGAAGTGCCATGGCAATAGAGCCAAACCAAAAACATTTTTCGCTATTCTAATTTTCTCTGAAAAATCTAAAATTTTCATGGGGAATTTTCAAAGCTCTTGTTTTGGCCTATTGGGACTTAAAAGGAAATAGGGCTTGCAGGAGCAGGTATACAGTTTATAACATTTTCGGAGGTGCCTGAGGATGCAAGGTGTATTATAAACCATGATCATTATTAATTATTCAGATTATCAAGGTAGTGTGTGAGAGAATCAATTAAACTAAAATCCTGTGATGTACAGGAGGGGTATAGTTTTCCTGAAGACCTACACTAAAAGCAGTTATGCTCAATGATATTTTATACTAGCACAGAGTCTGTTTGTATGTATACCATGGAAAACATAGGACCAGATCCTTGGCCCTCCCTAAAGTCCCTTTGCACCATTCCAGCAGTGGAAAGGGGATTTAATGCTGCCCTAAACGGGCCACTGTGGATTCCCCTGCCATGGAACATCTTGGTGGCCTAGTCAGCTTTATCCCACTCTCTCTTATGCCTGCAGGCTGTTCCAGGAAGGAGTGAACTGCATTCTGGGAATCCTGGGATTGTGGAACACTCCATGGGGATCCTTTCCAGCTGACATAAATTAACTTCTCTGGCTATTCTATCTTGGGTTGGGGGCTGGCCCCCCAGCCAGCTCCAGAATCAGGGGCGTGAGCTGAACACAGCTGAGGATTGAGCCCATAATGCTGAAGAGGAATATTTAAGCAAAGAATATTCAAAACAAAGTCATTATCAAAGTTTCAGTCTGGGTATTATGCAATAAAATGAGATCTGTATAACACACAGATAAAACTGAATACCGATGGGATTATAAATCCTTTGCCTTGAAGTATAGCATGTTGGCATGAAGTATGAATGCTATTACCGAAGAGTTATTTCATTGCATGACAATTGAAATAAATGTCGTAGAACCATTTACATATGTACCTTTGGTTCTTATAACCCCCTTACTTTGATGGGAAGCAGATAAAATATTTTTCATAACTTTGAAAATCTCTTTTTTATAAATCTCTTTAAAAATTGAAAGTACAATGTGTTTCCTCACTATAATCAATCTTTCTCTCACTCACACAAACACACACACATTGGTTTGCTGTTGTAGGGTCACACGTGAATGCTAAAATCTTGTCACTTAGTTTTGTTCTGAAAAATAAATGAAATAATTACTCTGAGAACAGATTAGAGTAAAAGAAATTTAAAACATTTTGTGTGGATTTATACAGGGGTTACTCACAATGAAAGGATTCCTTAGATTCTAAGTTTTCTGAGGTTGGAGACTGTCTTTTGGTTCTGTGTCTGTACAGTGCTTGCACAAAGGGGTCATAGTCTGTGATAGGTCTCCTGGGCACTCTGAAATACAAACACATCATAATAATAATTAATAATATAATTAATAATGAGCAAATCTAGAGCAAGATATAGGCCAGGGACTGAATACCAGATCTCCTCATCTTCCAAGGAGGGTGGGTGCAATATTTGACAACACTGCATGAAGTGTTATATTACAGCTAACATTGGTTTACATTTTTCTGTTGAATTGTTTTCTGTGGAAAATGGCTTTTTGTACAGGGGACATTTTCATGAAAAAGTCTATTTATGCTGAATTTTTGTGGGGAGGTCAGTTTTTCAACAAAACAAAACATTTTGAAGAAAAATGTCAGTGAAAACATACATTTTTGTTTTCAGCTTAATTTTTCACAGGGAAAATAAGTCATCTGCAAATTGGTGCTACTTTTAACTCATTCTTGTAACCATTATAATACCTTCAAGAATGATTTATTGGTATATGGAAATGGTATCTAGCATTTGTTCACATAGGATCAATATTTTAAAATGACCTCAACTTTATCTTCTAATTTTGAGAATTAAGGTTGGGCACTCAGCTTTAGGTACCAACATTTTGAAATATGCAAGAGTATGGGCAGGAGGGATAGCTCAATGGTTTGAGCATTGGCCTGCTAAGCGTAGGGTTGTGAGTTCAATCCTTGAGGGGGCCACTTAAAGATCTGAGGCAAGATCAGTACTTGATCCTGCTGGTGAAGGCACTGGACTCAATGACCTTTCTGGGTCCTTTCCAGCTCTATGAGATAGGTATATCTCTATTTTTTTATATTATTTTTTATGATTTAAATGGAGAAAAAAAATGTGCAAACAAATTGAACAGTTAAATATCTAACTACCCATTTAGAATACACAAATTCTACTTCCATGCACAATTCAAAGAGTTGAGGGACAGCTGATCAAATCTTTGCAATCCATTTTTTTCCCTACAACAATGACCTTTTTTGAAAGTGAACATTTTGTGAAAATATTTTTCAGTGAAAACAAAACCAAGACATTTTGGCTCTGGTCAGAAAGTTGTAAGAAGTTCACAAACAACCACCTTCCTCCAGTTCCCACTTGTTTGGAAAGGCAAAAGTTGAGTACATTCCTACAGAAGCTGAAACACCGTGAGGTTGAATGAACTTTCTGAGTTCAGCTTCTCATTCAATGCCCGAGAGTTCACCTCTCAAGGATAGCAAGCAGAATACATTTCAAACTCTATCTGAAAAAGGTGCACATTCAAAATGTTAGGCAATGCCTCGTGCCTGAGAGAAAAATGGCTACTTATTCTCTGCAACATCTAGTTCACTTGGATAGAGGAAGAGGAGGAGAATATGTTAAACTGGATTTTTGTACTCATCAGAAATCAAGTTTGTGCACAATTAAACTAGAATTGGAAATAGGCAAATTATTTTCACCCAGTAATTTATTCAATACATTTAGTCTTTTTTCTCTGTTCAAAATATGTGCAAACGCGTCAGTTTTAACAGATGTGTTAGTTATTCCAGACTGTTGGATGAATATTTTTGGACCATATTTCAAATTATGAGCCACCTGTGAGCTATTCAATTTCACACTGTCTTTCACTATTAGTTAGTCATTATTAATGCTGTGTGATTGGTCACATGGTATTACTGTTTCTGACCTTGACTGGATGAGTGAAACTTTTATAACAAAAGGCGAAAGATCAAAGATATTCCAAGATGACATAGGGACCACATCCAGCGCGAAACACACATTCCATGAACATTCATGTGGAACGAAAAATGACCATGAACAATTCCTTCTGTGAACTGTGGTGTATTGAACATTTCATTGGAATTGCAAGCTATCACTTGAAGAATGGGAGCGTTTCCTGGTTCTGCTCTGCAGTGAAATATCTGAGAACACCCTGGAAAGAATTTGCTTAAGGAAAGGTGTGCCTCACTGCCTTAGGGAGCAGACGGCTTTGTGTCTCTTTGTTTTAGGGTTCTTGTGTGTAATTGTTCTGTATTCTAAGAAATAAATTAGTGATCCACTGCAGCATTACAGCAATAGTATTTATATTTTATCTAACTTCTCTCTGTATGCTGGGAACATAACATGATTGTTTGTGAAAAATCACTAGAAAAGTTCACAAATCAGGCTGGTCAACATTTTTCCGTCAAAACTGCTTTTCAGCAGTTTTTTTGACTAAACATATTTTTTCACAAAAGGTGTCTGCTTTCTGCAGACAATTTCAATTTTTTTGTTGAAAAAACAGAGTGCCGGAAAACCTACATATTTCAATTTAGAAACACCATGGGGCCTCATGGGATTATAGTTCAATTTCTTCATGCCCCCCATTCTCCTGTATCAGCCAGGCACTACGAAACATCTCCCAGGAGGCAACCCAGCTAGGGAGTCCCATGATGAACCTCTTGGTTTGTCAGCTGCCTGGGATGAGGGTGGTCTAGCCTACTGGCCAGAGGGGGCAGAGCCATAGTCAGTCATTGGGAGCCAAAGCCAGGAGGTAGAAAGTGGAGACCAGAGCCAAGGGTCGAGCTGGAATCCATAGTCAGGAGCCAGAGTGGAAGGTCAGAGGGGAGTGAGCAGGCCAGGAGGGATTCAAGGCGGGGGCAGGGCAGAGGAGCGGCAGGAACAAGGCAGCACAGGATCAGGCACAGTGGTGGGCATGTGCACTGAAAAGCCAGCGAGCTGCTGCTGCTACCGGCATCAGAACCACCCTGCTGGCCTCTGCAGCCGATCGGGTTGTATGGCTAATCAGGCAGTCTGCCTGCCACAGGCCAGCTGTGCTGATGAGGCTGCCTGGAGACTAGTTCTGCTGCAGGCCTTGACTTCTGACACCCTTCCCAAGAGAAAAAAAGATTGTGGTGCATCGTGAGAGAGATCCTCCAACCTAGAGCAGAGAATAGGAGAATGAGGCAACTGAACTACAGGCACTGTGGCAGCATTTCCAAATCAAAATATTTTGATTTTCAGTCAAAATATTTCTGCGTTAGGCTGAAATATTTTGGTATTCACATTTCTGCTGACACATCACATTTCTTTGTGAAATTCTCCTTCCCGCACCGATTTTTTGACCAGCTCTGCTCATAAATACCAGCAAGCGAAATTAACAGGTTTTATTCAAATGAATGTTCACAAATATTTTTTGCAGTGTCCATCAAGCTCTATTCAATATCAACTGTATGTGTTCCCCAAAAGAAACCTAAATGCAAAGACCCTATCTGAAGCCCATTGAAGTCAATGGAAAGACTGTCAACTTCAGTGAATTTTGGATAGGGCCTATAGGCATCTGGAGTTGGAAAGAGTCATCCTCCCATTTGCCAGTTCTGACAAGATCCATTTAACTCAAACGCTCTTCATCCAAACGGACAGCAAATATCTGATCAGGAAAAAAAAAGTGTGTTTTCATTTAAATTGTATTGCTTAAGTCGTCTCTCTTGATTTACATCATGTTGGGTTGTGCCAAGTTGGTATTTGTATTAGTTCAGCTAGTGAGTGAAACCAGTTGAACGCTCTGATAGAATTAGAAACAGACTGTGTTTTAAAAATATTTGGGAATTTGCAAACCCAGAGATGTCACTGACCGAACAACCTTTCTCTTTCTTTGATCTTTCCAATTGTTGTAACATTTATTTGATGACGACAATGACAGTGCAATGGCTTCTGCTGCGGCACATAAGATTGTGGGACTGGATCATAGGGAGAGAGCGGAAGAACATTAACCCGTCTCCAGTGCATTATTAATTATTATTAGCATTTGAATTATTGTAATGCCTGAAGATATTAGCTTTGTGCTGGAGAAATATCCCAAAGCCTGTGAGAAATATATATCATGCAGCTACTTTCTTTTTTTAAGGATAGCATTTTGCAGACCAGAAGACCTCAAAAAGGTATTGAAGTTCAACCTGGATAAGAACCCAAAATTTGACATGATGATCCAAGTTTATTGGTGCCTCCTGGGTCTGAAAAATGAAGCTGGAATTCTCATGACTCTCATGAGAATGCAATTACTTCCGGCTTCTGTTTGAGCCAGAAATATTCTGAGAACAGTGTCACTTACAGCACATTTGCACTTTTTGCTTTTGATCCCAACATTCAGAGGACTTTTCCAAACCTCTAAACAGGTTTGATGGAAGTTTTGGGCAAAGATCCAGAGAGGCAGAAGGAGAATTTTCACTGATCCAGACTGGCTTGATCATCTTCAGAACTTTGTTTAGGAATTGATGTCATTTAGAATGTTTAGAATGTTTAGCTAGGGCTTGGCAGGACAGTAACCCCAGCAGGATTGTAAACCCTGAATTTGTTGCATCATTGCCATAAAACAGTATATCATGCTATAACATGCTGGCAATGTTTTAAAATAAAAGTACAACTTGGGATCATGTTCATACTAGAATTTGGGGATAAATAAATCAAACCAATTATTTCCAGATCCATCTGTTCTCATAGGCAGATGTCTTTGGAAGTGGATGCAAAAATCTAGACTGAGATTTGTTACAGCCTGTGATGGTCATCACTGGTGAAAACTGTCAGACAGAAAGAGGACTTCCTCAGTTTGTTACATCTACTTCAAATAAGGAAAAGACAAAGGGATTTTCAAAAAAAAAAAAAAGCCCAGCCCAGGTCTAACTCTCCTCCATTGAAATCAAGGGTGTTTTACTTTTAACTACAATGGGAGCGTTGTTCAGCCAATGCTGCATGCTATGGACAATCCCACTGTGACAGGTTGAACCCCCATTTTTGGGGTGCCACCAGAGATGCTGGGGTCCCACTGAACCCGTCTGTCCCACCAGCCTGAGCTCCCCTTATTCTGTTCTGATGTGACAGCTCCCAAGCGCCTTTCCAGCACACACACACAAGTAGGGACACACCCAGCAGTAGAATCACACAGAGCCTGTGTGGGAGGACTCAGCTAGGGGGTTGCCCAGCACTCCTGTTCACACACCTTCTGGAATATAAACTTAAAATGATATTGTCTTGTGTTGTAGAGAGATCTACATAGCGTATGCTCATGAAAATCGCCCCCTCCCTCAATGTGGAGGAAGATATGCACAGCTCTTTGCCCTCTCTCCCCCCGTTATAAATTGCACAAACTGGGTTTTGGAATAAACAAAGAACAAGTTTATTACCTACAAAGGATGAATGTTAAGTGATTATAAAGGATAGCAAACAGAACAAAGCAGATTACTGAGCAAAATAAACAAACACGCAACCTAAGCTTAATTCACTAAAGAAACTGCTTACAAGTAGTAATGTCTCACCCTAAACGTTGGTTTAGGCAGGTTGCAGAGTTTCTGCAGTTTAGAGTTCCAGGTGTTTCTCTTCACAGGCTAGATTCCTGTCTCAGCCTGGACTCAGCCCCCAGCCCCCATCTTAGAATCATAGAATATTAGGGTTGGAAGGGACCTCAGGAGGTCATCTAGTCCAACCCCCTGTTTAAAAGCTTTGCTAAAGTCAAAATATATCACATCCACCACTTTCCCCATATCCACAGAGCCAGTTATCTCATCACAGAAGGCAATCAGGTTGGTCAAGCATGACTTGTCCTTGATGAATCCATGTTGACTGTTCCTGATCACCTTCCTCTCCTCCAAGTGCTTCAAAATGGATTCCTTGAGGACCTGCTCCATGATTTTGCCGGGGACTGAAGTGACGCTGACCGGTCTGTAGTTCCCCAGGTTCTCTTTCTTCCCTTTTAGCTTAGTTCCTTTGTTTCTTCAGGTGTTTTCAGCAGTCTTCCTTCTTGAGCAGGGAGGCAGTAGAGAAGAGCCTAGATTAATTTACTCCCCGACCTTAAATAGGATTTACATAAGGTGGGAATCTTTTGTTTCCCTGTTTGAGCCCCACCTCCCTTCCTTAGTGGAAAAGTACCAGTAGTGTCATAGAATCATAGAAGATTAAGGTTGGAAGAGACCTCAGGAGGTCATCTAGTCCAACTCCCTGCTCAAAGCAGGACTAACACCAACTAAATCATCCCAGCCAGGGCTTTGTCAAGCCTGACCTTAAAAACCTCTAAGGATGGAGATTCTACCACTTCCCTAGGTAACCCATTCCAGCACTTCATCACCCTCCTAGTGAAATAGTTTTTCCTAATATCCAACCTAGACGTCCCCCACTGCAACTTGAGACCATTGTTCCTTGTTCTGTCATCTGCCACCACTGAGAACAGCCGAGCTCCATCCTCTTTGGAACCCCCCTTCAGGTAGTTGAAGGCTGCTATCAAATCTCCCCTCATTCTTTTCTTCTGCAGACTAAATAATCCCAGTTCCCTCAGCCTCTCCTCATAAATCATATGTCCCAGCTCCCCAGTCATTTTTGTTGCCCTCTGCTGGACTCTCTCCAATTTGTCCAAATCCCTTCTGTAGTGGGGGGCCCAAAACTGGATGCAATACTCCAGATGTGGCCTCACCAATGCCGAATAGATGGGAATGATAACGTTCCTCGATCTGCTGAGTATTTCGTAACAGGTGACATCATCACCTGATCTTGCAGTGTTAAAGCAACCAGGAGACAAGGGTTATGTGTAACATCCTCAGGAAGGAACTCCAGGAAGATGGGAGATCAGCATCTTCAAAGACCCATTGTCTTTCTTAATGGCCCATCCAGGCTGATTGCATACTGTCTGGTGGGTGGTCCCCAAGTAGACAAACAGTTGTAATTGTTACATAGTCATTATTTCTAACTTCAGATACAGAAATGATACATGCATACTAATTGGATGATTACATTCAGTAAATCATAACCTTTCCAGTGATACCTCACATGACCCATCTTGAATAAAAAATATCTTAGTTATGCCATATTCATATCATAACAATATTTCTATGAAGAATGTGGGGGCGTAATGTCACACCTCAAACTGCACTTCTGTTCATGTGTAACTGGTCTCTGTACACCCTGTCGATAGTCTAGGGAAAAGTCACTGAATCAAAGAACTTGGGGTCAGGCTCTGCCACCTTCCAGGATTAAAGGGATCACAAGGGTCTCAGTTCTCCCTTACTCTCCTGCAGAATTCCCTCCACTCTGCTGCTCCTGGGGGAGGGGGAACTCAGTTTCCTCAGAGCCCCCCTACTTCCTCTTCACTGGCTGGTGAAATGAAGGCTTATTGGGCAAGACAAACTGAAGTCATGCAGCAGGTTATGCGCCATTTATGGATTTTCAAATCTTCTCACTAGTATGGGGCACAGCATGGGTACCTGATGGGAAAAGACGAATCATCAAAGCTGTGATTCCCCTCTCTTCCTGTTTTTTTCCATGATCTGTCCTCTCCTATCTTTTAGTAGGAGAGAGAGGGAAAGAAGCAGTGTCTTTTTGACCTCTAGCTCTGCCACACTTCACAGATCCTACCCTTGGCATCTGGGCCTGAGAATCTGGCCCCATTAAATAACCGACACACCTACACGCCGAGGGATTGGCTTTTGTTCTGAGGGCTGTCTTTGAATCTGAGACGTGCAAATAACAGATGCTTCTTTTCTTCCACTGTGTGTCTGTCTTGTGTACATAAGGCTGTAAGCGCTTTGGGACAGGGACTCTCTTTTACTTGATGTTTGTGCCACATCTAGAACAGTGGGTAATCATCAAGTGATCCATCCCCTGTCGCCCATTCCCAGCTTCTGGCAAGCAGAGGCTAGGGACACCATCCCTGCCCAGCCTGGCTAATAGCCATTGATGGACCTATCCTCCATGAACTTCTCTGGTTCTTTTTTAAACCCTGTTATAGACTTGGCCTTCTCAACATCCTCTGGCAGAAGGGAAGGGTCTGAGTAATGGAGAGAGAGAGAGCATGTGTGAAGAAGAGAAGGATGGAGTGGAGTATCATGGCCAGGGCAGGTTTATCAGCAGATGGATTGTGGTGATGAATCACTGCATACAGTGTAGCAGGGCCGGCTCCAGGCACCTGATTGGGGCGGCACTCCGGAAAGGGGCGACAGGTCCAACTATTCGGCGGCAATTCGGCGGACGGTCCCTCACTCCCGCTCAGAGTAAAGGACCTCCCGCCGAATTGCTGCCGCAGATCGCGGCTTTTTTTTTTTTTGCGCTGCTTGGAGCGGCAAAAATCCTGGAGCCGGCCCTGCAGTGTAGTTAAATATAATATTGAAATGCCAGGAGGGCCACATGCAGTCCTTGGCATTAAGTGCTGTCTGGAGAAGGAAAGACATAACTTTCAGTTGTCATTAAAAGTGAAATCACTTGGGAGCAGATTCAGCCTCACTTCCCCATGCTGAATAGTGCCAGTGCCTGCACAGAGAGAAAGATGCTACTGAGCAGGGCAGAATCTGACAGCAAACGAGCCATATTGGTGGAAAATAGCCATTAAGTGGGATGCTCTGATAAGCAAGCGGAAGAGAGCTGCACCTTCTTAGCACAAGGACAAGAGTGGAGAGTGGTTTGTTCTTTTTTGTTACAAAGCCCCAAACTTGTGGCAAACAGAAACGCTGCTTGCTAAGGAGAATTGGCAGCTCAGCTGAGTTTCCTACTCCAGTTAGTTGGCTGTGTTTTTTAAACCTCCTAGGTTAAGAAAGCTTTAAAAAAGAAAAAGAAAAAAGGTAAGAACCCAGCAATCATGAGTCATCAGAGCCTGAAAGTTATTCAGCAAATAGCATGAGTCTAATTACTGCACAGGCATTAGCTGCTGTGAACCAGCATGAGACAGCATGTCTTTCAGTGAGCTCCGCGGGAAGAGCACTGAAGGCTCAATGGGGGAATACACTTACACATTGACCTCCCACTACCCCATCACCTCACGCTGCAAATGAGGGGAACTGAAGCATCTCCACAGCCTGTGTTTTGAAATGAATGTGAGAACCAGCACTAGCAGAGCTGGCAGCATTGACTCCACTTCCCCTTCTTGCTCTAATCATTTTTGGTCTGTATTTGGCTGCGTTTCTGGCGGAGACTGACTACAATGACAGGCCTAGGAAGCCCCCGCTTAATTCAGCCTCATGTAATAATAAAGAATGAGTCCAGTGCTTTATTTTCCCTCTTTACTTCCTCATAAGCCAATTGTTCCCCTCATCAGAGCTGACGCAGTCCTGTTCTGCAGCCTCCTTGTTCCAGTCCAGTTTCCTTCTGGGACTCCAAGAAGCATAGAGAGGGTCCTGCATATCGCATGATGCTGTAGCGTAGCCCCATCACTACTCCTGGCACACCTCAATGCTTCAAAGCCACAGCGTGGCAATACAAGCAAACCTTAAACTACGTCTGAAGCACTTCTATACAGAACGAAAACCAAAACAAAAACAACAGCTTTTGGCAAAGTCAGCATTAGTTACAGCTGTTGCCTAGAGCCCGGTTTTCAAATAAACACTCAATGTGTTTTCCAAGCTGACAATTTCAAGTGAATCCTTTAGGAACAGCCATTAAACAAGCCTTCTTCACTCACTGGGTCCAACTGCTCTCCCCTTTCCCTATGAGCCTGGCAGCAGAAGCTAAGAATGTGAACGCTGCCAGGGATTAAAGTAACGAGGAATGAGGGAAAGGCAACTCCCCCTTCTCTGCTAACAGCAGCAGGAGAGCACTCACTCCTCTACTGACTTGAGGTAGCAATAGTCTCCTGCTGCTCCTAAGAAGGCAGTGTGGCCTAGTGGATAGGGTCCAGGACAAGGACTCAGGAAACCTGGAAACAATTCTTGGCTCTGCCATTAGTCTGCTAGGTGACATTGAACAAGTTGCTTCCCTTCCCTATACCTCAGTTTCACTTTGAGATCTACTGATGACAAGCTCTCTATAAGAGCTAGATGGTCCTATTATTACTCCTTTCCTGATGCAGTGAGATCCCTCTTCCTGTTTTAACCAAAGCACATACACTTAGAAAATACTTGGTTAAGATGGAGTTATGGGTGCTGCCACACAAAGACCTTCTGCTTCCTATGCCCTTCAGGAACACTGGTACTTTTGAAGACGTCTCCCAAACATTAGACAACCAGGAAATGTTCATACAAACTCACATATCCCTGAAAAGAATGTCAACATCACAACAGATATTATATAAGATTATAAAACATAGGAATACATAGCAAAGTTGCTGCTTCACACACAAAACCACATCACCTTAACTCAGCCCTTGTAGGAACAGGGAATGCTACCACTTCCTTTTTGTCCATGGTTAGTGTGGCTGATGAGGAAACAGGAAACCTGGGTTCTATTCAGAGCTCTGTCTTGCTGTATCACTTTCAGCAAGACACTCCATCTCCCTCATTTTCCCCACCTGTAAAGTGGAGATGAGTGCTTATCACACAACGGGGTGTGAAGTTGGATTGTTTGGTGCTTGTAAATTGCTTTGAGGTTTGTATTAGTACAGAATTAGGAATCCTGAAAAGAGGGAACAAAAAACCACATATTACTCTTGTGAACCAGCACATTATAACAAAGGAATATAAATTTAGAGATTCGTAGATGTTTTTTCTGGCCAGTATGATCAGCAAGTCTGACTTCCTGTATAAACAGATCAGAGAACCTCACCCAATAATTATTTAATATTTTCTACCAAATTGAACTGGATTGGGCCAACAACAGATCCCTGCAGGACACCATTAAAGACATCCCCATCAGATAACAATCCCCGTTTACAAGTACTTTTTTGAGATCTATCAGTTAGTCAGGTTTTAATCCATTAAATATGGGGCCTCAGATAAGGGGCGTGGCAGGATGGGGCCTCGGAGGAGGGGTGGGGCGTTGTTGTATGAATAGAGACTAGAGGAGCTTGGGTTGTTTAGTCTGACAAAGCGAAGGCTGAGGGGGGATATGATTGCTATCTTTAAATATATTAGAGGGATTAATACGAGGGAGGGAGAAGAATTATTCCAGCTTAGTACTAATGTGGATACGAGAACGAATGGATATAAACTGGCCGTGGGGAGGTTCAGGCTTGAAATTAGACGAAGGTTTCTGACCATCAGAGGGGTGAAATATTGGAACGGCCTTCCGAGGGAAACGGTGGGGGCAACGGACCTGTCTGGTTTTAAGATTAAGTTAGATAAATTTATGGAGGGAATGGTTTAATGGTATAACATAGTAGTCAAGGAAAACCAAGAAATGGTAGGTAAATTGTATAATGGCTGACGGGGTCAGGCTGGAGACTCTTGCCTATATGCTCGGAGTCTTACTGATCGCCATACTTGGGGTCGGGAAGGAATTTTCCTCCAGGGCAGATTGGCTGAGCCTCTGGAGGTTTTTCGCCTTCCTCCGCAGCATAGGGCAGGGATCTCTAGCAGGAGGGTTTCTGCCGATTGAAGTCACCTAAAACAGGATTGGGGACTTCAACAGCAGAGTCCAGGGAAGGGGTAGGGACGGTTTTATGGCCTGCAGCATGCAGGGGGTCAGACCAGATGATCATAATGGTCCCTTCTGACCTTAAAGTCTATGAGTCTATGGTGTTCAAATCTGGAAGGCAGGTGCTGGGGGCGGGGGGCCTGTGGCACAAAGCCAGACATGCTGGTCTGAGTGGCACAGTAAGGAGGCTGGGAGGTTGGAGAAGGGGTAGGGGGTTTCGGGGGGGCAGTCAAGGGACAGGGGGCTGGGGGGGGGGATGGGGGGGGGGGTGGGGGGGGGGGGGGGGTGGGGGGGGCAATCAGGGGACAGGCAGCGGTTGGATAGGCATGGGAGTCCCAGGGGTTTGTCAGGGGACAAAGAGGGGATGGGGTCCTAGGGGGGAAGTTGGGGGGGCTCTCAGGAGGGGGCAGTTGGGGACAAGGACCAGTGGGACTTAGATAGGGGGTGGGATGCTGGGGGGCAGTGGGGCAGGGGTCCCGGGAGGGGGTGATCAGGGAGCAGGGGGGTTGGATGGGTTGGGGTTTCTGTAGGGGGCAGTAGGAGGGAGTGGATGGGGGCAGGGTGGGGCTACCCTCCCTCCCTGTGGAGTGTCCTATTTCTTGAATGTTAAAATGTGGAATCGCTACTCACAGTGCAGCTCTCCATTCACAGCAGGCTGCAACATGAGGTCTCAGCTTCCTTACTCCCTCCCCCTCTTTCCTGTTGGTAGTGGCCAAGGGAATGCTGGGAAATGTAGTCCTTTCCCTGCTCCGGGGCTGGCTCTATAGGCAGGGAGCTAACCAAGGAACTACAGCTCCCAGGCTGGATCCCTGCCGCCCCTGCAAATGGGCTGCCCCAAGCACGTGCTTGCTTTGCTGGTGCCTAGAGCTGCCCCTGGCTCTGCACACTGCCCCATTTGCAGGCACCGGCCCCGCAGCTCTCATTGGCTGTGGTTTACGGCCAGTGGGAGCTGCAGGGCTGGCGCTTGGGGCAGGGGAGCATGCAGAGCTCCCTGGCTGTCTCTACACGTAGTAGCCGGAAGGGGGACATGCCGCTGCTTCCAGGAGCCTTGCAGAGCCACGGCAGGCAGGGAACCTACCTTAGCCCCGCTGCGCCACTGACTGGACATTTAATGGCCCATTTGGCAGTGCTGACCAGAGCCACTAGGTTCCCTTTTCGACTGGGCATTCTGGTTGAAAACCGGACACCTGGCAACCCTACTTGTGGCTGGCCCTGGAGGCAGCAGTGGGGAGGGAAAGGAAGAGGCTCTGAGGCAGTAAGAATCTAGCCTGGGAAGAGGGAGACAGGGGAAGAACTCCAGGGAAGAAGGCCTGGGGGTTGGCAGCCCTGGGAGGTGAGTGTCCAGGGAGAGAGTCTGAAGAGTGCTCTATAAAAAGAGCTGGAAAGAACTCTCTGCAGAGCCCAGATATGGGGTGAAGTGTCTGTAGAGAACTGAGCCCAGGAAAGGTCATAGAATTTATTCTGTTATGTTTACTTTGGAAAGTGCAGCTGAAGATGAAACCAGGTGAGTTGGAAGAGCTTGAGTGTATCGTGTTTGATTTGTGAGGCCTTATTTGGTTTGAACTTTGACCCGTTCACACTTGGTTCCACTCCCCCTTCTGGAGTAACCGAGTCACCACACAGAAGCCTGAAGGAGGAGACAGGTCTTGCCATGAGAGGGAGCCTCCAGGATGGTGAGTCTGACATGGTCCTTTAATTCTTTTTTTGACTGAGTTCAATATAAGCCTTTCCATGATTTTGCCCTGGGTCAATGTTAGGCTAATTAACATATCATTGCTTAAGTCATTCCATTTACCACTTTTAAATATTGGGGCAACGTTAGGTTTTCTCCAGTCCTTGAGCTGTCCCAGTGTTCCAGGCTTGGTTAAAAATCAATATTAATGGGTCAGATAGCTCCTTGGCCAATTCTTTTAGTACTCTTGGGTGCAAGTTATCCAGTTCTGCAGATTTAAAACCATTGAACTATAACAGTTGCAGTTTAACATCCTCCCTAGATGCTGAAGCATGGAAAGTTTCATTATAACTGTCAGATATGAATACATCTTTTTGAATGAAACACAAAGTTACTGAATACTTCTGCTTTTTCTGCAATGCAATTGATAATTTCACTATCCTTGTCTATTACTGACCTATACCATTGCTAGGATTTTATTTGTTCGTGATGTGTATTAAAATTTTCTTATTGTTCTTAACTCAATTGGCTGGAGATTCCTGACTGATACTTCTAGCTTTTCTTTATCAATTGTCTGCATTTCCTAGTTGTTGACTTGTACTCATTGCTATCAGCCTCTTCATTTTTTTTCTTTCGTTGCATGTTATGTTTTAATTTTATTTCTTCTTTCACATCCCTTCTTAAACATGATGGGTTTTAATGAAAAGTCATCTTGCATAACTGCAGAATTGTGGGAGTTTGGCGCATCTAATAAAGCATTCTTAACAAATACCTAATTATCATTCACATTTTTATGATTAAATATTTTCTTCTACTCCACTTTGCTCATGGTTGGTTTGAGACATTAACAATGTCTACACCTTATAGCCACAGGGAACTAGGGAAAAGGCATAGTACATCAAATTAACTTTTTTTGTTTTCTGCCCAAAAGGCATTTTTTTTGAACCCGTGTAAACTCTTTACCAAATGATACACCTACATCCATAGAATGGGTAATTAAAACATGTATCTTGAGCTGGGTGCTTAAGCTTTTTGGTTTGATGCCTATCCTAAATGTGTCAATTTTGTCAAATTGGAATGAATTCATGAAATGTTTCAATGGTTCTGAATCTGCGTTTTTATGCCCCAAAAAAGCTTTGTTCAGAAGATTTTTGTGTAGCTCTGTGTTGGTGTAACATCAAATAGGTTGTCTTAGAGCAATCCAAAAAACGTTGGTGATGCTTCTGCCTTTCCTAATAGGACCTGATGGCTAAGTGAATAGGTCTGTAAAGAAGTGAGGGGGGTATGAGAGAGATCTAAAATAGAATGATGATTCTGAAAGGCACACAATCATATCTTTTGAATCAATCCCTGGTTTATCTGTCAGTTTTGATGCTGCTGCTGATAGACCTAACTACAGAATGCTGAATGTATTGTATTGGGGGTTTAATATCAAATGTTAGTTTATCAACCTGATTTATACAATAGCTTAGGGCCGGTTTAAAAAATTAAAATACTATAGCTGTGATAGAACTTCTGGAGACATTATGGCTTACTATAGAAATACTTGTAACAAAATTGCAAGTCATGCATTCCTTTCTGTAGATCAGCTACAGAACATAGCTGCCAGTTACTGCTTCCAGATGATGGGATTACCATTAGTTTACATGCTAGAGGTCTGTATCTCCTGCTAAAGGTTCTAGACGAAATCTAGAACTAATGGAAATAATCTCCCGGGTCCAAAAGAAAGTAAGTTTGTTGTCCTGTTTTAAAGTCAGACTATTAAATAATATGGAGTAAAGATTTTACTCCATAGTCATAGAATAAACTTTTTAAAAATAGACCTAAGAGCTCTTCAATATCTCAGTACTTTGTGAAGAACCAATATCCATTCAAAGGAGCTGATTTTTTTTTTTTACTTTTTTTTTTTTTATCATTAACACTCATGAACTTTCCATAAAAGCACAATCAAGTGTTATGAATAACATGTTAACTTGAAAAGACGCATTTGTTCACATTGTCATCTGTGTACTTATCTTGCTCAAATTCCAGAATTGGTGATTATGAAATCTACATCTAGATGTCCCATACCTTATTTCTCCAGCTCGCTAGTGTTTGGAGAATACAGTATGTCCATTTTAAAAAATGAGCTATTGCACATCTGGCTGCTAGCAATAATTTATCAATGGATGCTACCCCAAGTCAATAACCTGCTTTGGACTGTACCCTAATACTATGAGTTCTAGGGTCAGCAAAACTTATTGATCTGAGCTATTTTTGAAATTGAATGAATCAAAAGGGAAACACTGCAACAATAGTCACAGGTAGGTGCATTAATCCAATCCATCTGTACATTGGAAATATGTTTGCACCATCACAGATGTGGTGTGTTCCTAATAGGTCTAATCAGTAATATTTGAGCTTTAGTCCCTCATCTCTGAAAAGATGTTAGCAGAGAAGATTTAGGGCCTTTCACTTTGATTTACATCAGCTGAGGATCTGGGCCCTTAATGTCTTTCAAATGAAAATCAAGCAAGGTGGGGGATAACTTTTATTACCCTTGGCACTGTGTCTAATGGCTCATTTTCCACAAAATGGAGTGATTTCAATTACCATTCTCTTTCCTCCTACAAAACTCTCCAAGTATCCTTTTAAACTTCCCATTGGTGTTCTGTAAACTAAATGGAGCCCCGTGGCCATTGTTTTATACAACTGTAAATTCTGATGAGACTCTCATAACTCTTGGCCAACACAAGAATAGCAGGGAACAGTAATGTCTCCGTGCACTGCCCAGTGGTTCAGAACTGCGATGTGCCTAGTGCATCATGCTACAGCTCCGCTCTCCAGAAGGGGAAGAACCAGTCTCATTGCCTGTGACCTACTCCAATGCCCATCCTCTACTATCCTAAAAATATTCCCCTAAGCATCCAAGGAAACTGGCTGAACTCCCTGCTTGTCTCAATAATCAGTATCTTTCTTAAGTCAAAAAGGGGCAGGCAGCGGGAAAGCAGGTTTAAAAAGGCAAATGATTCCTGTCTTCACAAATAAAATGAAGGGCTTACGGGCAATCTCACCAGCATGCATGTCAGTTACACCTGAACGGCAGACACCTTATTTAGGTTAGGATAACTGTGGATGATGCGTGAGAGTGAATGTTTGGCTTTCAGATCCCAGGGAGTATTTGCAAGGTTGGCAGCTAAGTGCAAAAAACAAACAAAAAAACCCACATGACTTTATTTGTAAATAGACATTGCTTATGGAGTGAGAAGTAATAAATACAGAACACCACAAAGCCTCTTGCAGAGAGTCGCTTCAGATTACAAATGAAATTTAAAACAGAAGGAAATGTAGGGCCCAGCTTTTCACCTGAATCATAGTAACGACCCTGTTATGAAGCTGGCTTGGAGCTATAGATAGGTAACATTGAAATTTGGCCAGAACGCCAGGACAGATTCCTCTGTTCCTGGAAAAAAAGTGCTTCATTTGGTGATCTCAGATGCTCAGGATCTTGGAGCTTATATCTGAGACTGAATCCTGATTACCATCCCAATTGCATGTAAGCAGCCTTCTTCCTTGTCCCACTGACTAGTATCTTGTTGTGAGGTTACTTTTGCCCATCTCCAGGTCTTGCTACCCAGGAATTCCAGCTCTGTAACATGGTGCATCATACAGTTCTATCTAATGCTTCATTGCTTATGGGGATGGTGCAAATGTGCTTCAAAATGTCAGGAAAAGGAGCACGTTCTAAACTGTACATTCTCTGATGCAAGGAATGTCTCTTGAGCTGTGCTAGATGCTGTACAAACTCTATGACCCTGACCTTGATTGTGGCCTCTAGGAATTAGCAAATATAAGTTTACACTAGTGTTTGGAAAGTGGTGGAAGAAGTGTAAAGCAACAGTAATAGTGGAAAAGTACATTAAACTGAGAGGGGACACTGGTGGGATACTGCAAGAACTTCCGCTTCATTTGGAAGAGGGACTAATTAGCATGGTAGTGAAATTCACAGATGATGCTAAATTGGGATCAGTTATGAAAACCAGTGCATACAAAGGGTCCTAGAGAAATTAGAAATATGACTGAAAATTATGATCTTAGGGAGAGTGGGGGGCATGCAAGCTAATACAAGTAGAGGAAAAGAAATCTAAACGTGTATGTAGGGGACATAGTAGACACTGAACTCCCAATCCTGGAAAGTTATGCACCTCCTTAACTTTCAATACATGAGGATTGATTCACTTGATCCTGTAAAGGATCAGGGCCTATTTCAGTCTGCATTGTGATAGGACAACAAAAATGCAGGTTTGCGGACATATATATATATATATATATATATATATATATGTCTAGCACAGCTTAAGAGACATTCCTCGCATCAGAGAATTTACAGTTTAGTTGTGAAAGTTCTCATTTTCCTGACAAATATATAAAATCCATCCAGAACCACCACATTGCAGAACAGAAAGGTAACAGTGCCACTATCTCTGGTGCAACTGTGTCTAGAATATTGGATACCATGCTGGCTACCTTCTTATTAGAAAGATAGGCATAAATGGGAAGGCATTCATAGAGTAGTTAAAAATGAAATTGGACTACGAAGAGGTTGATATCTGAGAGAAGATGTAAAGAACTAAGTATATGCCATGTAGGTTGGCTAAGAGGTGAATAAAAGAACTGATATTTAAAACAGTTTACAAATATTTGAAGGTAAACACACCAGCTGGGAGATGATATAATTTATCTAATATGTGAGATTATAATTTAGGAGTCATGAGGTAGAAGGACATTTAAACTGGCAATCAGGAAAAGCTGCTTGTCGCTCTTCTTCTGTATTGGAAGGTAGAGCTGTCTCGCAAGGAAAGTAGTGGAAACCTCATCACGTCGATGCTTTTAAAATTATACCAGACAATTAGAATAGACATATATCCAAGTGCATTATGGAGCTTTTAGTGTGCAGTAGAGGGGGCCACGTTGCCACTTAGTGCATAGCAGGCTAGTGTGCTCTGAATTCACACACTGGCTTGCTGCACGGTCACTGACTGTGGACAAGCCCTGATGGATTATATGACCAAGTGTATATCTTCCTGTGCCTTTTCTTACATACAGTTTATAAAACAATGATTTCTGTATATATTTTTGCTCTGATTAAAACAAAAATTGTTTACACTCATGGAGAGAATTTGGTGAGCCTACAGTTGATGTGGGATTTGTCTAGATCACCAAGCCTCTGCCTTGAAACACAGGTAGAACGTACAGCATCTGTGTTTCTCCCTTTTCAATATAGTGCAGTAGACTGGGACTTGGAACCAGTGATCCTCAAATGTTTGGCGAAACGAGTAGTATAAATGTCCGTAAACAGGGGACCCTATTGAAATCCAAGCTTTTCTGTTTAAACTTGCTAAATTCAAACAAATAAATTATTCTTTCCCCACTGATGGCCTTATTACAGCAAGGAAAACTTTGTTAAAGTTACAGATTCTGGGTTGTTTTTTAAACACTCATTTGCTTATGAAGAAAAGATTCCTTTTCCAAACAGTGTTCAATTTTGCAATGATATGTTCTAACTGCATCATAGAACTAGACTCTGAAGAGTTTTGTTTGTTCTAACTTTAACCAGAAGGATAAGGTTGTGTGGTACTTCCAGGTCGGGACAATACACGTATGGTGCATTTAGTTTAAAAACAGACTTTTTATCTTAGTGGTAGAGAAAAAGCTGCTGCATAATGGCTGTTATAGTATAAGCTAGAGACCTGAACCATGACCGGGTCCCCCCATTGTGCTAGGTTCTCTACAGCTACGACATGAGATGGTTTCTATCCGGAGGAGCTCGCAGTCTGAAACCATAATAAAAATGGAAGAGGAAATACAGGCATGGGGCAGGAAGTGGCTTGCACAAGGTCACAAAGCAAGTAGTTGTCAGAAATGGAGACAGAACCCAGGTCTCCTGACTTCTAGTCCACCAGACCACACTGAAAAAAAAAATAGCCTGCCTTCAAAACATCCCTGATGACTCTGAGAGATCCGAGAAAGAAGGCTTGCTTGCTAAATGACACATCCTCCTTTTTAACACTGGAGTGAATTCAGGGGCTCACAAATTAAACCATATCAATAACACAGGATACTGATGTTTTCTGTTTATCTACGGTGCAGATAGAGACTAACTAAGACAATGCAACGTTCCCCCATCTCCCTGGCAGCAGGAGCTCTCTGCAGTGCCATGGAGGGACTACCTTTGTAGTCAATGGGAAGATAATTCTTCATATCCATTCAATCATTGCCTAACAATTGTGATGCAGTACTATGACCACTAGGAACTCAACGGAGACATCCAAGTCATCACACAACTGCCAACTGAGCACCATCAGATCGATAGCTTTGAAACGGTCCCATAGAGGTGATGGGCTCTGCAGAGCAGAACCCATTTCTCCACCTTTGATACATGTTCCTCATTGTAACTTGCCTCATTCAGCAAGCACATAAAGAAAAATAGTATGAATTTTGTAAAACAGCTGGGAATGTTCAAGAGAAAAAGTATATATAAAATCTGGACATCATATATGAAACTTGAACTCATATGTAACCATAATTAATATTTTATCCTTGTCTAGGGTGTTCAGTATGCATTGGAGTTCTGATTAATTTGACCTGACTCATATGTCTCCTCTACCCACAGTTCTTGCTTCAGGTATTGTCACTTCTGTTTTTTCTTTGCAATTGTATTGTCATAAATTGGGTGAAATAGAAGATAGCCAGCCCATCCCGTTGTGGGATGTATCCATATTTTGTTGCTGGAATGGCATAACATCTAGCTGTCTAAAAGGCTGCCAGAGAGACAGGGTGGGTGAGGGAATATCTCTTACTGGACCAACTTTTGTTGATGAGAGAAACAAGCTTTTGAGCTACACAGAGCTTTTCAGATCTGAGTAGCTTTCCCAGTGTCACCGCTAAATACAAGATCAAACAATACATATTGTAACTGCTTATGCTAAACTAAGGGACCATTCAAGGGGAAGTAGTCTGTTACTACCCCTGTAATCACAGGACAAAAAGGGCGATTAGTGGGGTATAGATTGCTGTAATAAACCATAAATCCACTGTCTCTATTCAGTCCATGATTGTTTTTAGTGTCTAACAGCGTAATAAGAACGAGGAGTATTTGTGACACCTTAGAAACTAACAAATTTATTTGGGCATAAGCTTTCGTGGGTCCAAATAAATTTGTTAGTCTCTAAGGTGCCACAAGGACTCCTCGTTGTTTTTGCTGATACAGACTAGCACGGCTACCACTCTGAAACCTAACAGAGTAATGAATTTAAGCTTCCAGGCTCATCTTTTGAAGGTGGATGCAGGTTTTCTTTGAGGATGAGGACTGAGAGGTCAGATATAGAGTGATCATTTTGTAAACACTCTCCCACTAGTATCAACTTCCTAGACACCACAATCAGCTTCAACAGTAAACCCAACAGAGAACTATGTTCAAAAAGCCATTGATCACCACATCTATCTTCATAGATCCAGTGAACACAGCAAGAAGTACCTACAGCTAAGCACTCTGGGTATGTTGACATAGCAATTTTAAGCCTAGGCTCAACGCAAACCCCCCATTGCATCCACTCTGCAATTGTACTAACCCAGGGTCCCAGGACCCTGCAGGACTGGAGGGTCTGAGCTCGGGTCAAGCCAGAACCTAGGGCCCAAGTCCTATTGTTTTGCAGTGTAGATGAGGTCCTGGCTTGACTTGGGTCCCAGGAGTCGTCAGGATGTATCCCACAGCTCCGTAGGGCAACTTCCTTAGTGTTCCCCCCACCCTCTTTTGTGAATGGCAGCAGCTCAGGTCAGCATTAATCCATTGTCTTCTGTTCAGTGAGCAGCAAGCACAGGATTGGAGAGCCTCCAGGCTTTGCAATGGAGACTGGTCCTATCAAGCTTTTTGCAAAGTGAGCTGCTTCCTGGTCATGTAGGCACAGCCAGATTTTGGTGACTCTGTGGCGTGAGGCTAGTAAAACTGGACTTCAGCAAAAGCACCAGGAATGACCAGGAGTACCAGCAGATTGCAGAGCTGCAAGCATTGTAGCTGACTTTCTGGATAGGTGATCAGTCCAGGGAGCAAATTAAGAGGCTAAATGTGTGAATACAGGAAGACCAGGGATAAAAGTCTCACCTTGGGCAACTCACCAATTGCATTACTTTGACTGGGTCCTGTGCACAGCACAGAGCCAACCATGCTTCATGATGACCTGGTGAGTGTGATGGAGCCCTGACGGCCTCTGAATCCAACATAGAGACTGATTTCAGCCAGCAGCAGGCTCGCAGCCAGGATCATGAAGTGACTTTTAATGGAACCAGTCCCAGAGCAGGCTGTGGACCAGGATCAACAGCCGATTCTTGGTCCCTAATCAGAAGACAGATTTGAGCCCCTTACCCCTGAGGAACAGCCTGTTGCCAACCCTACAGAGAGCTTGGTGGAGATAAACGCTGCCCCAGAGTCTGGTAAGTGATTGATTCTAAATGAAAGTTTATTACAGTAATGGGAGGGATTTCTGCTTTAAGAAAGCAATCAAAAAATGGTAAGGCCTGGCTATGTCACAGCATGTAGGTGTCCCACCTCCTACCACATGTAGTTAAAATGGCAACTTGAATTTTCAAACTTTCATACACAGCTGTAAAGGTTATTTTAATGGTTAAGTCACCAATTTGCTATGGTCCTTTTCCTTTCAGTAATCAGAAATTTGCCACTCTGAAATCACGCCTCCTGGGCCCCTGACTGTAAACAGTAATCTGAGTGTGTGTTTGGGAAATAGTATTCTGTATTTTCAAATCTAGTCCATTTCAGCTAGAAATAATCCATGTAGGGGTGGAGTAAAGCAGCGGATCTCCGAGTTTTGCTTGCAGTAATAACAAGGAAAGCCATGTGTGAGCTAACGCAGCATCATGTTAATTCCAACATGGATTCTGATCCAATCCTGGCTGCTGCTAGCTGCAAACTTTTCCTGAAGCAGGAACTCCAGATTGTTTGTCACATTGCAGGGAAGATCATATTTTCCAGCCCTCCCCATATCACTGCCTAGTCCACTCCACTCACACATGTGTTATTTGGTCACTATTTGTTTGAATACTCCTTGTGCATCCATTGCAGCTTTCCCTTTAGCTGTTTGGAATAACATTTTGTGCCAGTAAGGCACTACAAGAATTATTATTTCTTCCAAAATATGAAAGGCCTGAAATGACAGAAAAAACCTTTTGCAGTGAAGGTACAATACACCCCCCACCCCATATGGCAATTTGTTATGATTTTTTTATGAAGCAGGGTAGAGGTTTTCATTTTAAACTTACCATTGCCTCTGCATTTCTGTAACTATGATCAACAAGGCTGTGTGAGGACTGAAGCTTCCTTTCACAGCATGTGTAGGTTCACTTCAGAGCTGTAACTTTTTGTCCTTGATATTCCACAGTTATTAATTCCGTGTTCCTCCACAGAGCTAATTTAAACAATGAACGGTCTGTTCTTGTCCTGTTTCGGGACCCCTATACTGCCTACTGTTCTTCGGGGACTTGAGCAAACCCTCACAGACCATTCCAAAAGGAAGCCTTCCCATGATGAAGATATGGGTGATGCTCTCGAGAGGGCAGACTGGCAGGTTCAGTATCAGAAGAAGAGGGATGACAGACGTGGACAGTAGCATGCTGACAGACCGGCCGAGAGGCTGAGGCTCACTGCTCAGGTGGAGGACAAGGTTTCAGTGAGGGAGATGGCATTTGCAAAGCAGCTCCTGGAACAGTGGCTAAGGGAAGAGGGCAGAGCTCCCCAGAGAACTGTTCCAGCAACCCCTCTCTATTGTGGCTGCAAGAGCACCAGCCTCTCCTGCCTCTCTCACACCATGGCATGGTGCCCCAACAATATACCCTCAGCCCAGCAGTAGCTTGGACAACTCCACGTCAGGGAGGCCCATGCATTCCCAACTCATGAAGGGATGGATAGGGCAAGTAGAGGCTGTGCAGCCTGCCTTCTTCCACCCCTCTCTGCTGGAAACCTTTCCCCTCCCATCACTAAGTAAGGGCCAAAGAAGGGAAAGGAGAACGTGGGGACATGCAGTGACAGGAGGATTGTGTTGAGTATTAGAGCAGGAAATAGTTTTCTTTGGGGGGAGGTTTGTAAAGGCAGCCAGCTTACCCAAGGCTGAGAGTGGCTTAGTGTTTTAAGACCTGCTTACAAATAAAGCGTGCTGTCTTTTCAAGAAAGCTTAGTGCTATCAGTGCATTGCATCATACAATCCTGATTCGAGGTAATAAAGCTAAAACATGTTAAGGAGTAATTAAGCATTACAAAGCAAACAGCATTCCTCTATTTACCTAAGTACAGCAATTCTACTGCCCCCCAACCACAACAAAACTCACTTTTCCTCATGTCCTTGCTTACTGTGCATGGCGAACAAGACCACTGCCTTCCAAAATGTTTCCCCCAGCACAGTCATATAGCTACTATTCCTCCTCTTCCATTGGGCCATGCAAATCCATAATGTGAGCAAACAAAGCATCCCTTATTTCTGCTGTAACCATGGTGGGAACTGAACTTTCTGGCTTAGGGTACTGATCCAGCCTCCCTCACTGTCATAGGGCCAGTCAGGGGATAATAGCTCACCTCTGTCTTCACAAAGGGTGTGAAGAGCACAGCTAGCCCCAGTAACGTGGAGAGCATTGACTTTTGCATCCAAACGGGTTTGTAAACAACAATGTGATTTCAATCTGCCGAAAGCACACTCAACAACCATTCTACACCAGCTGGGAGTGTAATTAAACTTTTTTGTTTTTTTGCCAGGGCTCTTGAAATGAGAATACAGTTTCATAAGCCAAGGCTCTATGTACCATAGGGTTCCCCAGAATAACTGGGGACAGTGTCATTTGGTGGGACTAGTGTCCCAGCCTGTACAAGAACGTAGAATGCTGAGTGGTGAAAAACTCTTGCATCGTGAACTTTTCCTGGGCAGCCCACATTAATGTTCATAAATTTGCCTCTGTGGTCCCCTAGTGCTTGCACAACAATGGAGTAGTACCTTTTTCAGTTTATATACCCGGGTGCTCTTGTAGGAGGGTAAACTGTGGGCACATGAGTCCCATCAATAGCACTGCTGCAGTTAGGCAACCCCACTCTTTTAAAGCCAGCAATCACCTCTGGAATATCTTTAACACCCACCACCTTAGGGTAACCCACAATCCTGATTTCCTTGCTGACCTCTGCCACTCCTCTATCCACAGTCAACTTTCCAATCCCAAACTGGCAACAGACCTATGGCAGTCTGTGGTAGTCAAGTCCAGACAGTTATAGCAACCAGCTTCTGGATGGGCAAAGGTGACCTCATATGTCTTTACCCTGGAGGGTGGGGGAAAGCTGCTCATAAAGCTCCAAAAATATTGCTCTCTACATGTGAAAGCTCTGGACCCACAGCTGGTCAGCCCAGGTCTGCGTGGTGATGTGGTCCCACCATTCTGTGCTTGTGGCCCTGTGCCAGGAGTGACAGTATACCTAGTAGGCATCGGCAGCTATGCCAGCTATACTGAGCAGCATCTGCCAGTGAGAATCTGCAGTGCCAGGTATTCAGCCTGAAGAAGAGCTCTGTGTAGCTCAGAAACTTACATAAGAACAGAAGAACGGCCGTACTGGGTTAGACCAAAGGTCCATCTGACCCAGTATCCTGTCTGCCAACAGTGGCCAATGCCAGGTGCCCCAGAGGCACCTGGCTTTGGTCACTGTCTCTCTCACCACCAGAAGTTGGTCCAATAAAAGATATTACCTCACCCATCTTGTCTCTCTGATATCCTGGGACTGACACGACTACACCACCACTGCATAAAGGCTGCCTGTTTCCTTAGGAGTTTTAAGATCCTGGTTAAAGAAAGCTGGCACACCATTCAAGGAGGAAAAGACACAATCAAAATCCAAATTACATCAATACAGTTTAGCATTGGCGTTGCCGATGCATGATACTAATCGAGATGGTGAATGTTGAAAGATCATTGGCAATTGTTCATGTTCATGGTGTGTGAGTCAAAGGATAAGGATTGAACTTCCACATAATTAATATACAAAGGTCCCAGTTTCCTTCTGTCATTTCTTACCAGTGAAATGTTGCCTTTGTAGGATAAGAATGTAAGAATTGCCCTGTTGGGTCTGACCAATGATATATCTAGGCCAGTATCTGCCTGCTGACAGGGGCTAGTGCCAGGTGCGTCAGAGGGAATGAACAGAACAGAGCGATTTATCAAGTGATCCATCCCCTGTAAACCAGTCCCAGCTTCTGGCAGTCAGAAGTTAGGGGCACCCAGAGCACGGGGTTGTGTCCCTGACCATCTTGGTTAATAGCCATGGATGGACCTATCCTCCATGAACTTATCTCATTCTTCTTTTAACCCAATTGTACTTTTGGCCTTTAAACATCCCCTTGCAATGAGTTCCACAGGTTAACTGTGCATTCATGTGTGTTTTTAAGCCTGCTGCTTATTAATGTCATTTGGGTGACCTCTGGTTCTTGTGTTATATGAAGGGGTAAAAAACACTTATTCTTCACACCATTCATGATTTTATAGACCTCCCCATCATATCTCCCCTTAGTCATTTCTTTTCCAAGATGAACAGACCCAGTCTTTTAATCTTTCCTCATATGGAAGCTGTTCCATACTCTTAATCATTCTTGCTGCCCTTCTCTGTACCTTTTCCAATTCTAATATATCTTTTTGGAGAAGTGGTGACCAGAACTGCACACAGTATTCAAGGTGTGGTGTACCATGGATTTATATGGTGGCATTCTGATATTTTCTGCCTTCGCTCTCCCTTTCCTAATGGATCCTAATGTTGTTAGCTTTTTTGACTGCCACTGCACACTGAGCAGATGTTTCAGACAACTATCTATGCTGACTCCAAGATCTTGAGTGGTAACAGCCAGTTTTGTAGGTATAGTTGGTATTTTGGTTTCCAATGTGCCTTACTTTGCACTTCTGAACATTGAATTTCATCTGCCATTTTGTTGCGCAGGCACCCAGTTTTGTGAGATCCCTTTGTAGCTCTTCGTAGTCTGCTTTGGGCTTAACTATCGTGAGTAATTTTGTATCTTCTGAAAATTTTGCCACCTCACTGTTTATCCCTTTTTCCAGATCATTTATGAATATGTTGAACAGCACTGGTCCCAGTGCAGATCCTTGAGAAACCCCACTATTTACCTCTCTGCTGTGAAAACTGACCATTTCTTCTTACCCTTTATTTCCTATCTTTTAACCAGTTACTGATCCATGAGAAGGACCTTTCCTCTTATCCATGACAGCTTACTTTGCTTAAGAGCCTTTGGGGAGGGACCTTGTCAAAGGCTTTCAGAAAAGTCCCAATACACTATATGGACATGATTAATCTTGTCCATAAGTTTGCTTGACCCCATCAAAGAATTAGATTGATGATGCATGATTTCCCTTTACAGTGTTGACTCTTCCCCAACAAATCGTGTTCATATATGTGTCTGATAACTCAGTTCTTTACTATAGTTTCAACCAATTTGCCTGGTACCAAAGTTAGGCTTAGAATCAGCCCATTGGATTGCTCCCAGTAAAATAAATCCAATACTAATATAGCAATACACTTATATCACATCTTGCCTTCCATATAATGAGGCAAATATTGGATTTTTATTTGGAAAACAATGAGCCACAGTCTTCAATTAAAATATAGGCCCTGATCCTAACATCATTATTTTGCAAGGTGGTGTTTTAGTGTATCTATATTAACATAGTTGGGAGTAGTTCTGTTAAGGCAAGTCTTAAAACAAGATGCAGAAATACTGTGTATCATATGCACCGTGAATATCTTAGAAATGACAGCACAGCTCATGTTTGAGGGAGACCCAGATGGGTGCAGGATCATTGGAACTATGGTACAGATTCTCAAACATATTTAGGTGCCTAATTCCCATTGAAATCAATAGGAGTTAGGTGCCTAAATACCTTTTGAAGATCTGGGCCTGTGTGCTACTGTTTTCATCCGTCAGGTGGATTTTTACAACGGCTGAGTGGCCTGTGCCTCCCCAGCAGAGCCCAAGGCTGAATCTAATCTAATGTTGTGTAAAGATTAGTGTAGACAGCGTCTCCATCAATAGGTGGTCTTTATCTTAGACTTCAGTTGTTTCTTGTTTTTGATATTTCGTTGCTATATCTGATTGGGGGGTGGGGTGGGGAATTGGAAGTTTTAGTCCTGCATGATATGCTGGAGTTGTTGGCTGCAGTGTCCCAATAAATCCTTTGATTTCGATAAGCACATATTACAGTTTCCCAGGAAGCAAACATCTACGCTTCTTTAAATCGACCTGCTGATTCAAAAATAGCATCAGAAAAAAATGGTGTAACTTGGGTGAACACCGACACATCTCCAGAACACTGGACATTCCAGTACTTCTGGGAATGACCTGGCCCACCCCTGACTGTGTGCCTTCCATCCGCTGGTGTGACCTTCCATGCACAGTTCATGCAAGATCATGCTCCTAAAACTGGCATCCTCCATGCATGATACCAGACAAAGCCATGTCTGGTTTTGTCTCAGTACTGGACAGGGGACAAACCATAGACAAAACAGTATGGTCTGGATTAAAATCAAATGAATGCCCTGCGTAGGTGTAACCCGTGCTCCTCTGCATCTTTCCAGCTGAAAGGATTGAAAAACTGTGCAGTTAATCCTACAGCCACTGAAATCAATCCCCAAATGTCCATTATTGTCAGTGGGAAGCAGGGATGAGGCCATATGCTTGTGCAATCTGCACCAGAGAGAAATGGCTTCTCAATGGCCTATTTGATTTCACATACTCTAGATGGTTGTACATTAAAGGTTCTTAGAAAACAGGTATTAATGCTAGGGCTGCTTGAACCCCAGTGGAAATGCCAGAAATTGTTCACTGGTTCTGCTGGGCCAACTTTTACTATTGTAAAAATCTAGATAATTAAACACATAAACTAGGCCAGTAGGTCTCTTGGGTGACTACTTTCTTTAGAGCTGGCCAAGAATTTTCCAACTTTTTCTTTTGATTTAAAAAACTCTTGTCAGAAGGAATTTCTGGTCAAAACCAGCAGTAGCAATTCCCCTGAATAGCCAGCAGAGTGGTGGGTAAAGGACTCACATGGGAGATCCAAGTTCAAGTCCCTGCTTTTTCCTGATGGAAAACTGAGACTTGAACCTGATTTTCCAGGCGAGTGACCTTATCACAGAGTTAGTCACATACCCTGAGCTACTAGAAGCCCCAATAACATATTTTTCCCATTCCATCCCTGACATGTCTACTTATTTCACGTGGATCATTTCCTCTCATTATTATGAAGAATTTATTCTTCTTGCCTAACCTTTGTTATAACATTTGGAAACGTTGTAACAGCCATGTGCTTGTCTGCCTGAGTACAACAGCTCTGTAACACTGAAGGCCATTTCTTAGTTTCTTGAGATCAGCCGTTGAGATTTCAAGCCCATGATCCCCATCCTTTAGTCCGACTGGCAGTGATGGAGCACTGGATGGATGCTGGGGGTGCAGAAATCCTGCGTGGAGTCTTGTTGAAGCTAACAGAACTTCAAGCCAGTAAAGGACTCCGCTCGGGCAGCTCAGATGATAAAACTGAGGCTTCTGCTTTTATCTTTCCAATTGGTAGTGGCCAATGTACTGGGGCAGAAACTAGTACCCTCCGCCATAGCTGTGAGTCTGAGTGGGTTTCACAAACAGTGTTGTGGATGCTTGTGGTTTCAAACTTACATTACTCATCCCATTTCCCACCTACATACCCCCAAACTCCCACTGAAATCAAGTAGGCATTTTGCTTGCTAGGGAAGGCAGGGTTAAGTCCCAGTTGCTAACATCTATGACTATTATATCATGTGAGACTTATATGGATGTTACTTCCTACATACATTTTCATTAAGAGAGAGAATTTATTAAGTTCACTGGCTTCCTGGCAAATAGTATGTAAAGTGTTTTAAAAGACTTGTTAATTTTTTTAGTCAGGGGGAAAAATGAATTATTATTTTAAGAACATTGTTGCCGAGGGGCCCCAACTAAATATGTGGTCCCATTTGTGTTAGGTGCTGTACAACCACATAGTGAAAGAGTACCCCCCAGTCACTGCCCCTGAAGAGCTTACAATCTAAATAGACAAGCAGACACAGAGAGGTGAAGTGACTTAGCCCAACTCGCATAGCAGGTCAGTGGCAGAGTGAGACAAGAATGCAGGTCTCCTGACTCCCTGTCACATGTCAACACAGCAGCTGGGAACCAGCCTCCCAGCCCAGGTAGACAGACGTGCACTGACTCTGCTTGAGTTAGCGCACTAAAAATAGCTGGGTGGACATTGCAGCACTGGTCGTGGCCCATCGAGGCAGCCACCCAAATCCAAGCCCACCTGACTCTGAGCTCAGGTGCGTAGTCCCAGTCACCAGCTGCGCTGCAAAGGCCACACTGCTATGGTTAGCATGCTAGCTGAAGCAGAGGTAGCCTGACTCTGCTGCCCAGGCTGGGCGCTCACTCCCAGCTGCAGTGTAGACATACCCAAAGAAGCTAAGTGACGTGCCCTAGGAAGGCTTTTATCCAAGTCCTAGGGTAGTGCTCTAACCAATGGTTTATTCTTCCTCTTTGCTGGTAGCACACCATGGGTGGGGTCTTTGCATCCCCTGTGCAGATAGAGTACAGCGCGCTGAGTTCTTAGTGAAGCAGACACATTCTCAGAAGCCTTTGCATTTCCATTAAAGCTCTTGGGGCCTGATGCAAAGTCCACCAAAGTCAATGGGAATCTTTCCACTGACTTCAATGTGCTGAGATCAGGCCCTTGAAGGGCGCATGGATGCAAACTTGGAGAAACTTTCTCCTGGAGTTTCCAAGCTAAGAAGAACTTGGAAAAGATCTACAGTCTGTAAGTGAATAAGATAATGTTTTAAAAGCTGAACTGGAGTGCTCCCAAAATGCACGTTAAAATGATTACAGAAAATGTTATTTTTTTCAAGTAACCCTAGAAGTTATGGTGAACCACCTCCCAGTGAAGAGCCTTCTACTGCAAAGAGAACCACACAAGATGTCCCTTGCACCTGCGTTGACTTCAGTGGGGCTCCACCCAGGCATAGGATAAAATCTGCTCGTGTTGTTTCCATGAGCATCAGGGATAAGACAACATATTATGTAAAGAGGGGGGTGAGACTATCAGAACTGACTGGGTTTAGCCACACAAATCCCATTAAAGTGGCTAAATCCACAAGCCAGCTTTGAAAATTTCAATCAGACCATTGAGGGTCTTTCAGAGGAGGTGGGATACAGGCATTAGAGGAACTTTGGCTGGACTTTAAATCTGACTCACTCTTCCAGGCACAGCAACTTTGTCATTTTCCTGGTTTGAGTTTTTAAACACTCTGAGATTTTCTGCAGAAGGCAAATGAAGCTAACCAAAGCCATTAATTATCATGTAATGTTTTGGGCCAGTCCCACAACCCTTGCTTGTATGAGTAGGCCCATAAGGGCAAGAGACCATTTGCATGAGTAAGGATTACTCGTGGGAGGAAGAATTGCAAGCTCAGCGCCTTTATGACTCCTAGCAGAGTCTCATAACCGGGGGGGAGGGGGGGGGGTAGCAGCACTGGGAACCAAGTCAGTGTCTGTGTTTTGTCATTTTACAAAATGTTTTTGAATCAATATTTTTAAAATATACTCATTTCAAATGAAGATCATATGAAGGATCTCTTTTTAACCTTTTGTGTGTAATTTTAAGTGAATAAACATTGCTGCACTTACTGCAGTTACTGTGAAAGAAAAGAGAAATAAAAACAATTTAAGTTAAAAAACAAAGTAAATAACAGTAAACAATTAAGTTCTAGATCACTTGGGCTCTGTGGTTTTGTGTAGACCAAGTTGTTGATGAGCATAGTCTGATGGCTGCCATCTTGGTTGACCCTGGGATTGAACTACTGATCTCCAGAACTACAATCAAGAGTCTCAACCGTTTGAGCTAAAGAATCAGCCTCTCATGTTGAGAATTGTAATAAACTCCAATCCACTGAGGCGGACATAATGGCCCTGACAAGTGGGTTACACATAGCTCACAGGAAAATGCCTTTATGAATAGTGGGAATCTTGTTAATGAGAATGAATCGGACCGAGATCCTAAGCTCATTGAAATAATTGATTTCTATGTGCCTCGGATCAAGCCTTTGGTTCTCTTAGAGGGTATAAAAATAACTTGACACTACTGCTATGATACAGACTAACCAGCATGCAATGTAAGTGTCATGCAGCAGCAGCAACAGCAACGTCTGCCAGCTGTGGCTTTCAGAGTGGATGGGTAAAGACCTGCTTTAAATCCCAGTGAAATTAATGGAGTTGGACCAGGACCTAATAACTTAAGCTCAGATCCTGCAAAGACCTATTCACTTGCTTATCTTTGTGTACTGTGAGGAGTTTAAATGACTTCAAGGGGACTATTCAGTGAGCAAAATTAAGCACATGATTAAGTCTCCCCAGGACTGGTTCTTGCAATTGTTAATATACACCTATAGGGCATGTGGGACAGGAAAGGGTGCACAGGCAGCTAAACGTAAGCAAATCTTGTGCTATCTGTGATTATTATTTATTACCACAGCAGGATTAAACACAGATGCCTACTCATGTTCATCATTCTTAGCCAGTAAGCTTTATTAATATTTCTTTAGTGGCATACAATAATCCCTCCCATCCAGCATTTCAGCCATTAGTTTTTACTAAGTTTTACTCAAACAACAATAGCACATAGTTGAAATTCATTATCCCTAAAATATCCTGAGGGTTTTCAGTTTCATCTAAAAAGATAACACCGTGAGGGAATGATGATAGCACTTCTATAACTATATTGTGTGATCTAGCGAGTTATCCAAATAGCCTCACTCTGTGCAAAAGCTGAGAATGCCTCCCTATCTGTATTAAAGATACATGGACTTGTTTTGTGTCATTAGAACATCTTGGCTTTGAGCTTTTCTTGAACTAAAACATTATTGGGTTTGAGTTCCACTTAGGGGCTGAGAAAGTGAGAGAGACAAATTGGCCCTAATCCAGCAAAGCACTTAAGTTTGTGTTTAAGCACATGGACAATCCCTCATGAGTTAATGGGGCTTCTCGGGTGCTTAAAGTTAGGCATGTGCTTAAATGCTTTGCTGAATTGGGGTCATAAACTTATATTATCTAAATATCTCAAAACATCTGAATAACCTGAATATTGGAGAACTGAACATTTGTTTCTATGTGACTTTTGGATGAGAGGAAATGTATCTGAATTTTAGGTCATCTGAAATTTAGTTCATAGGTCTGAAAGTGTGTGTCTGTCTGTCTAGCCATTACATACACTGTATGTCTATTACACACTGGTGGCAAAGATTTTTGCTTTTCTTTTGATATGGAAGACCATCTATCTTTAATGCATAGCACAGGCTTCTTTCTGCATGGAAAAAAACTTTTTTGATTGAATGAACATTGACAGGGTTATTGGCCTAGTGGATGGGGGAAGCAGTAGATGTGATAGATTTTGATTTTAGAAAGGCTCTTGACATAGTCCCAACACATTCTCATAAGCAAATTACGGAAATGGGGTCGAAATGAAATTACTACAAGTGAGTTCACAACTGGTTGCAAGTCCATACTCAAAGAGTAGTTATCAATGGTTCGCTGTTAGACTGGGCAGGCGTATCTAGTGGGGTCCAGCAGGGGACAGTTCTGGGTTTGATACTAGTCAACATTTTCATTAATGGCTGGAATAATGGAGTGGAGAGTATGTTTATAAATTTTTTGGATGACACCAAGCTGGGAGGGGTTGCAAGCACTTTAGAAGACAGGATCATAATTTGAAACAATCTTGACAAATTGGAGATGTGATTTGAATTCAACAAGATGATACTCAATAACAAGTAGTGCAAAGTACCTCATTTAGGAAGGAAAAAACAAGTGCACAGCTACTAAATGGGAAATAAATAGTTGGGTGATGGCACTGCTGAACAGGATCTGGGGGTATAGTGGATCACAAATTGAATATGAGTCAACAGTATGATGCAGCTGTGAAGAATGTTAATATTATTCCAGGGTGTATTAACAGGAGTGTCATATGTAAGACATGAGAATAATTGTCTCAGCTGGGGGTACTGTGTCCAATCACACTCTAGGAAAGATGTGGATGAATCAGAGAGAGTCCAAAGGAGACCACCAAAAATGATAAAAGGTTTAGCAAACCTAACCTATGAGGAAAATTTTAGAAACCTGGATTGTTTAGTCTTTAAAAAAAAAGACTGGAAGGATGTGGGACCTGATAATAGTCTTCAGATCTGTTAATGGCTGTTATAAAGAGGACAGTGATGAATTGTTCTCCGTGTACACTGAAGGTAGGTCAAAAAGTAATAGGCTTAATCTGCAGCAAGGGAGATTTAGGTTAAATATTAGGAAAACTTTTCTAACTATAAAGGTAGTTAAGCTCTGAAATAGGCTCCCAAAGGAGGTTGTGGAATCACCATTGTTGGTGTCTTTTAAGAAGAAGATGGACTAACACCTGTCAGAGAGGGTTTAAGTTTACTAAAGCCATGGCTACATTAGCACTTATGCCAGGAAAATTTGTTGCTCAGGGGTGTGAAAAAACACCCTGTGCGACATAAGTGTTGCTGGCATCAGCACTGGTGGGCACAGCACTATGTCGGCAGCAGACGCTCTCCCCTGACATAGCCACCACCACTCGTTAAGCTGGTTTTATTATGTCGATGGGAGATCTCTCTCCCGTCGGCGTAACACAGCTACACAAGCGCTCTTACGGCGGTACAGCTGTATCGGTACAGCTGGGCAGCTGCAGCCTTGTACGGGTAGACATGGCCTTAGTCTTGGCACAGCACAGGAGGCTGAGCTTGATGACTTCTTGAGGTTCCTTCTAGCCTGACATTTCTGAGTCTATGAAAGAATCATGGGTTTAAATCACAGGAGGGGTAAAAACCCAACAACCTAGCACACTTGAACTCCTGTCCAAATGTGATACCGTAACAAACTGTTCATCTCAAATTGTTTAAATCCCAGTTCATGTGATATAAAAACATGAATGAAACTAACGCCTCATGTATACCTAAAAGTGAAGTTGACCTACCTGCATTGCTTAGAGCTAGGAAAAATGTCATGCCGTATGCAATGTCATTAGATCCCCGTTGCAGATGCAGCTAGGCTGACAGAAGAATTCCCTTCCATTGCATAGTGTCTATAATACCGCATAGCTGCAGCACTGCCTCTGTGCCACTATAGCACCTGTAGTGTAGATATACCCTATGCTGAGTATGTTCATGGTGGGAGGGATTTTATTTAGAGCTGTGTGGAATCTGCTGCTTTTAGTTTTCTTTGTTTTTCATAGAATCATAGTATCAGGGTTGGAAGAGACCTGAGGAGGTATCTAGTCCAACCCCCTGCTCAAAGCAGGACCAATCCCCAACTAAATCATCCCAGCCAGGGCTCTGTCAAGCCTAAGGAAGGAGATTCCACCACCTCCCTAGGTAACCCATTCCAGTGCTTCACCACCCTTCTAGTGAAAAAGTTTTTCCTAATATCCAACCTAAACCTCCCCAACTGCAACTTGAGACCACTACTCCTTGTTCTGTCATCAGGTACCAATGAGAACAGTCTAGATCCATCCTCGTTGGAACCCCCTTTCAGGTAGTTGAAGGCAGCTATCAAATCCCCCCTCATTCCTCTCTTCTGCAGACTAAATAATACCAGTTCCCTCAGCCGCTCCTCATAAGTCATGTGCTCCAGCCCCTTAATCATTTTTATTGCCCTCCGCTGGACTCTCTCCAATTTTTCCACATTCTTCTTGTAGTGTGGGGCCCAAAACTGGACACAGTACTCCAGATGAGGCCTCACCAATGCCAAATAGTGGGGAATGATCACGTCCCTCGATTTGCTGGCAATGCTCCTACTTATACAGCCCAAAATGCCGTTAGCCTTCTTGGCAACAAGGGGACACTGTTGACTCATATCCAGATTCTCGTCCACTGTAACCCCTAGGTCCTTTTCTGCAGAACTGCTGCCTAGCCACTCAGTCCCTAGTCTGTAGCAGTGCATGGGATTCTTCCGTCCTAAGTGCAGGTCTCTGCACTTGTCCTTGTTGAACCTTATCAGATTTCTTTTGGCCCAATCCTCTAATTTGTCTAGGTCACTCTGTATCTTATCCCTACCCTCCAGCATATCTACCACTCCTCCCAGTTTAGTGTCTCTGCAAACTTGCTGAGGGTGCAGTCCACGCCATCTTCCAGATCATTAATGAAGATATTGAACAAAACCAGCCCCAGGACCAACCCTTGGGGAACTCTGCTTGATACCGGCTGCCAACTAGACATGGAGCCATTGATCACTACCCGTTGAGCCCGACGATCTAGCCAGCTTTCTATCCACCTTATAGTCCATTCATCCAGCCTATACTTCTTTAACTTGCTTGCAAGAATACTGTGGGAGACCGTATCAAAATCTTTGCTAAAGTCAAGGAATAATACGTCCACTGCTTTCCCCACATCCACAGAGCCAGTTATCTCCTCATAGAAGGCAATTAGGTTAGTCAGGCATGACTTGCCCTTGGTGAATCCATGCTGACTGTTCCTGATCACTTTCCTCTCCTCTAAGTGCTTCAGAATTGATTTCTTGAGGACCTGCTCCTTGATTTTTCCAGGGACTGAGGTGAGGCTGACTGGCCTGTAGTTCCCTGGATCCTCCTCCTTCTTTTTTTAAAGATGGGCACTACATTAGCCTTTTTCCAGTCATCCAGGACCTCCCGCGATTGCCATGAGTTTTCAAAGATAATCGCCAATGGCTCTGCAATCACATCCGCCAACTCCTTTAGCACCCTCGGATGCAACGCATCCGGCCCCATGGACTTGTGCTCGTCCAGCTTTTCTAAATAAACTCATAGACTCATAGACTTTAAGGTCAGAAGGGACCATTATGATCATCTGGTCTGACCTCCCGCATGATGCAGGCCAGAAAGCCGTCCCTACCCTTTCCCTTGACTCTGCTGTTGAAGTCCCCAAATCCTGTGGTTTAGAGACTTCAATTAGCAGAGAATCCTCCAGCTAGCGATCCCTGCCCCATGCTGCGGAGGAAGGCGAAAAACCTCCAGGGCCTCTGCCAGTCTACCCTGGAGGAAAATTCCTACCCGACCCCAAATATGGCGATCAGTAAAACCCCGAGCATGTAGGCAAGAGTCTCCAGCCTGACCCTCATTAGCCATTATACTATTTACCTGTCATGGCACGCTGTTCCTTTGACTAAAATCACGGTATCCCATTAAACCATTCCCTTCATAAACTTATCTAGCTTAATCTTAAAACCAGACAGGTCCCTCGCCCCCACCGTTTCCCTCGGAAGGCTGTTCCAATATTTCACCCCTCTGACGGTCAGAAACCTTCGTCTAATTTCAAGCCTAAACTTCCCCACGGCCAGTTTATATCCATTCGTTCTCGTGTGCATATTAGTACTGAGCTGGAATAATTCCTCTCCCTCCCTGGTATTTATCCCTCTGATATATTTAAAGAGAGCAATCATATCCCCCCTCAGCCTTCCTTTGGTCAGGCTAAACAACCCGAGCTCCTTGAGTCTCCTTTCATACGAAAGGTTTTCCATTCCTCTGATCATCCTAGTGGCCCTTCGCTGTACCCGTTCCAGTTTGAGTTCATCTTTTTTAAACATGGGAGACCAGAACTGCACACAGTACTCCAAATGAGGTCTCACCAGTGCCTTGTACAACGGAAGCAGCACCTCCTTATCCCTACTAGATATACCTCGCCTAATGCATCCCAAGACCGCATTGGCTTTTTTCACAGCCACGTCACATTGTCGACTCATAGTCATGCTGCGGTCTACAAGGACCCTGAGGTCTTTCTCCTCCTCCGTTACTTCTAACCGATGCGTCCCCAGCTTGTAACTAAAATTGTTGTTAGTCATCCCTAAATGCATCACTTTACACTTTTCACTATTAAATTTCATCCTATTTCTGATACTCCAATTCACAAGCTCATTCAAGTCTCCCTGCAGAATATCCCGATCCTCCTCCGAATTGGCAATACCTCCCAGCTTTGTGTCATCCGCAAACTTTATCAGCCCACTCCTACAATTGGTTCCGAGGTCAGTAATAAATAGATTAAATAAAATGGGTCCCAAAACCGAACCTTGAGGAACTCCACTGGTGACCTCCCTCCAACCTGACAGTTCACCCTTCAATACGACCCGCTGCAGTCTCCCCATTAACCAGTTCCTTATCCACCTCTGGATTTTCATATCGATCCCCATCTTTTCCAGTTTAACCAATAATTCCTCGTGCGGTACAGTGTCAAACGCTTTACTGAAATCTAGGTATATTAGGTCCACCGCATTTCCCTTATCTAATAAGTCCGTTACTTTCTCAAAGAAGGAGATCAGATTGGTTTGGCACGATCTGCCTTTGGTAAAACCATGTTGTAATTTGTCGCAATTGCCATTGACCTCAAGGTCCTCAACTACTTTCGCCTTCAGAATTTTCTCCAGGACCTTTCACACTACAGATGTTAAACTGACAGGCCTGTAGTTACCTGGGTCACTTTTTTTCCCTCTCTTGAAAATAGGAACCACATTAGCTATTCTCCAGTCTAACGGAACAACCCCCGAGTTTACAGATTCATTAAAAATTATCGCTAAGGGGCCTGCTATTTCTCGCGCCAATTCCTTCAATATTCTCGGATGAAGATCATCCGGTCCGCCCGACTTAGTCCCATTAAGGTGTTCAAGTTTGGTTTCTACCTCAGATACGGTAATCCCCCCTCCTGTATCCCCCTCTGTCATGCTGCTAATATTCCTAATCCCTTCATTGGCCTCATTGAACACCGATGCAAAATATTCGTTTAGATATTGTACCATGCCTAGATTATCCTTAATCTCCACTCCAGCTATAGTCTTCAGCGGTCCCACTTCTTCTTTCTTTGCTTTCTTCCTATTTATATGGCTGTAAAACCTCTTACTATTGCTTTTAATTCCCCTCGCAAGGTCCAACTCTACACGTCTTTTGGCCTTTCTCACTCTATCTCTACATGCTCTGACCTCACTAAGGTAAGTTTCCTTACTGATCCCTCCCCTCCTCCACTCTTTGTACGCTTTCTGTTTTTTCCTAATCGCCCCTTTGAGATGGTCGCTCATCCAGCTCGGTCTAAATCTCTTGCTTACTAACCTTTTTCCCTTTTTTGGGATACAGGCCTCCGACAGCTCATGCAGCTTTAACTTAAAATAATCCAAGGCATCTTCTGCCTTTAGATCCCTTAATATGTTTGCCCAATCCACTTCCCTTACCAGTCCTCTTAATTTGTTAAAATTAGCCTTTTTAAAATTATAAATAAAAATTATAAATCGTTCTGAACCATTTCTTTCTCCACAGAGGGCTGGTCACCTCCTCCCCATGCTGTGCTGCCCAGTGCAGCAGTCTGGGAGCTGACCTTGTTCGTGAAGACAGAGGCAAAAAAATCATTGAGCACATTAGCTTTTTCCACATCCTCTGTCACTGGTTTGCCTCCCTCATTCAGTAAGGGGCCCACATTTTCCTTGACTTTCTTCTTGTTGCTAACATACCTGTAGAAACCCTTCTTGTTACTCTTAACATCTCTTGCTAGCTGCAACTCCAAGTGTGATTTGGCCTTCCTGATTTCACTCCTGCACGCCTGAGCAATATTTTTATACTCCTCCCTGGTCATTTGTCCAATCTTCCACTTCTTGTAAGCTTCTTTTTTGAGTTTAAGATCAGCAAGGATTTCACTGTTTAGCCAAGCTGGTCGCCTGCCATATTTACTGTTCTTTCTACACATCGGGATGGTTTGTTCCTGCAACCGCAATAAGGATTCTTAATAAGGGATCCTGCCCATCTGTTCCCTGAGGGAGTCAAAGTCTGCTTTTCTGAAGTCCAGGGTCCGTATTCTGCTGCTCTCCTTTCTTCCTTCAGTTTTCCACAAAACTGACTGAGACGTTTCAGTTCACTTGATTTGGGGGATCTTTGAGCTTTGGCTTATTCCACCTCTGACAGCTATAGCTCCAAACACAAAACTGAATTGCATGGTGGAGGGAAGTCTTGTTGGTTCTGAACAGATGAAATTTGTCCTTACCCTTCTCCACAGAGATCCCCATCTACTACAGTGGGTGCCAAGCCTTGCTTCTTCTTACAGAGAGTGAGCCCTCTCTTTCCATCCCCTCCCCAAGTCTGGCCAAGTGGTCAACTCTGCCCTGCTTCCTTGGGCAGAGCAACAAGGCCTACATGCCACCGTATCCCTGGTAGACAGCCTGCTTGCCACTACTTCTGTCTTCAGCATGGGAACCAGCATGTGCTTGGGGCGGCACCTGGAGGGGGGCGGCGCTCACCCAGGGAGAGCGGGGCTGCAGCTGGTCTTGCTGCCCTCCCCAGGCACTACGGCCGGTCGGGGAGAGCGGGGCCCCAGCCAGGCTCTACGCCCTCCTCCCGGTGCTCTGGCCGGCCGGGGAGAGTGGGGCCGCGGCCAGGCTCGGCACCCTCCCCTGCCACGCTCCCCACTGGGGAGCGGGGGGGCGGCGGGAGGCTTTTTGGCCTGGGGCAGCAAAAAAGCCAGAGCCGGTCCTGATGGGAACCTAAAAGGCTCTGTGGGTCCTGCTGCTGCCATGGCTGTGTTTCCAGTATTCTGGAGCTGACTTGCTCCAAGAACAGAGCTTATGGAAATGCACCTCACTGTGTGAAGTGCTGCCACCTCAACCGCCTTTCTTGTTTCAATATAAGCAGTGCACGTCTCCTCTTTTCTTATATGTGGTCTCTTGAGACAGTTCAGTAAAAAGATGACTAGTATCTTACCAATGTACCTCTATCAATCACACTTACTAATCAGTCTAATCCAGCCCTTGGGGTCTGCTCTCCCCTTAAACTATATTGGTATGTTTAAAGCAGTGACATTTTTGTGGGTAGCGGGGGCCTAAATTCCAGATTTTTGCATTTGCAGCCCTGATTTAGCTGAAAATTATATAAACCTTGTCTGATGGGACAGCTGCTCTCTGTTGGTCACACATCCAATAAATGACGTTTCCAAGGTCATTGGTAATGCTTTATAATTCCTTAACTGGCTGAGTGTTTCACATGGCAACATAGGCCTGACTTATGGGGCTTGGTTGTTTCGTTCTGAGTGCCATTCAGATACAAAGGTTTGCAGTGGGGACTGGTGGAAGGGACAGGGAGTTAAGTGAGCCAAGCGTGCTAATCCCATTCCTCTTCTGCAAAATAAGGATAATGATGCTCACCCACCTATTGCCGAGGTGCCTGTGAGGATTCATGAGTTCATGTGTATACAGTGCTTTGAAAATAGGTAGCCAGATTGTCAAAAGGGCCAAGCTCCGCCATCAAAGGGGGTTGAGTGGGAACTGAGTGATTTTGAAAACCTATCCGACAAAGCACTAGAAAAATGCTCATTTTAATTATTATTGTTTGCACTTTTTGGACAAAGGCAAGATCTTGCTGTTACATAAGTCAGGGAGTTGCTGGAAGTCCCTCAAAAACGTAAACACGTCTACTGGGAGAGGTGGTGGTGGGGCCTAACAGGCAGGAGGAGCCTGTAGGTACCATAGGCAAACTACAAAACAAAACAAACAAATCCCCACGTGTGTTCTCCCCTCCTTCTCCGTGTGAAAAAGAGGGGAATATAATGAAGAATACAATAATGAATTTTACATGTACACGGCACCTTTGATTCCAAAGCATGTGGCTAATTTTAACTATGGGAGTGCTCCCGAAAAGCAGTAACTGCTGGGGAGCAGAGTGGCAGTTACTGAACATATTCCTTGCTGCACAAAAATTGGACTGGGGGGAGAAACTTTGACCAAGCACCCTGGGACAGCCTTGTTTCCTTATTTAAATAACATGGGCTTAACTCTCCCCAGGTATGAGTTCTGCTCAGCAGAGGGATGGGTGTGTGGAAAGGATGGGGGGAGAGGGGCATCTGTTAGAACAGCGTCAAGATAGGTACCGTATGTCAATGGATTACTCTAAGGGAGGAGACACAAAGGGAATTCACGCTGCTGGAGAATTGGCAGAGCAGAGCAGTGTTCCACCACGCTGCTAGCCCCCATGCTTCCCCGCCCGGGCACAGCCTTTACGATGGGGAAAAAGGGAGTAGCTGACTCAGGAGCTGCTTCTGCTGTGTTTACATCGGGGGGGAGTTGCCTAGTGGATTTCTCTGCTGGCTGAGTGGCACCAGCTAAGTGACACAAAGGGGCTGGAGCAGAAATGAGAATCTGGCTTCCAGGGTTCCTCAGTTTCCCTTTGGAGCAGACAAGAACTCAGTTCTTCAGTTCTCATACACGTCTAGGTGATGATGTTCTCCACAAGGCTCTCAATCCCAGGAACTAATCGGACCTCAGTTATGCACCGCTGTAAATCCAGAGTTACTCTGCTGACTTCAGTAGAGCTTAACCATGCATTTGCAGGGTGTAACTGAGAGCAGAATTCTTCCCCCTTCTCCCCGGCTGCCCCACCCCCTCCTTCTCCCTCACTCTTCCCCTGACCTCCAGTTTCTTCAGGTCAGATCCACACTTAGGCTGCAAAGTGAGAATCTCATACAAAACCTAGTAAATAAGTTGATAGTGAGGCTCTTTCATTCTGTTTGGTCTTTTCAGCAGCTGCAGTGTAGGGACCACTAGCAATTATTTACATGGCTTGCTTGTTTAAATAACAAAAGAATCCAGTCCCTCTATCCAATTACAAGGAGGGGGGAAAACCCACCCAACAAATCATAATAGAGTGTAAGGATGTTTTAAAACCTGTTTGGAAAGAGTGCTAATAGAGACACATTTAAAAATGTATTGACATCACTCACAGCATTGGACAGTGGCCCGGAGATTACCAAAGGGACAGCAGCTTGTTCCAATCAAGATTATAACAGCAGTGCAAAAGACAGCCTCCTGCTGTGTGCGCGCACATGTGTGTCAAATACACATACGCACACTGGCTCAAGAGCAATAACCACAGTGTTAGAAGCATGTTAAATGCAAGACCAACTTTAGTGCCGTGACCAGCCTGTATGCAGACAACAATTCAGAGCACTATGCTACTTTGAACACCCCTAAATATGCCTTTCAGTTGTCCACTTCCACAAGTGGGACTGACTCTTGTAGCCATGGTTGTCTCTTGATTTATACTTATGTTGTAAGCTCTTAGAGGCAGGGACCATATTTTTGTTGTGTTTGTACAGTGCCTAGCACAACGGGATTCTGGTCCATGAATAGGCTTCTAGGCACTATGTATTTTTTAAATGCACATTAATAATTTGTGATCAAATTGCACTTTTCAGTAGGAATAAAAACCAGCTGCAATATTTAAAATTTTTAGATTCCAATCAGCCACAGGACTGCTTGCATTTTATTGAAAAATAAAAAATAAAAAAGTTGTATTCTGAAAAAAAAATTAAAACCAATCAAATCTGATTTTGTTACTTAAAAAAAAAGAAAAAGAAGATGCTCCATTGAGAATGTGCTTATGAACTCTGCTTAGCTGGGCTTAAAAAGCATGAAAATTTTTTTAGTGCCAAAGCAGTCAGGGAATGAAATTAAGGAGTAATATTTTTCTGCAGAAGTATTCTTTTCCTATTTGATAAATCTTTGCCATTCTGGTTAGGATGGAATTCCACAGCGGCTGCTTTCCTCTTGACCTTAACTTAAAAAGAAACCTACCCCAAATGGAGCTTTCAACAACCTAGATGAGAAGAACAAGATATTCCAAACAGACCCTAGAGATATCACTACTGTCCATCCCCATCATGTGGAAATTACTCAGATAGTTGTGGAAGACAGAACAAAACCTTAAGACAGAATACTGAGGTCACCCCAAATAAAATCATAGAAGATTAGGGTTGGAAGAGACCTCAGAAGGTCATCTAGTCCAACCCCCTGCTCAAAGCAGGACCAATTCCAACTAAATCATCCCAGCCAGGGCTTTGTCAAGCTGGGCCTCAAAAACTTCTAAGGATGGAGATTCCACCACCTCCCTAGGTAACCCATTCCAGTGCTTCACCACCCTCCTATTGAAATAGTGTTTCCTGATATCCAACCTAGACCTCGCCCACTGCAACTTGAGACCATTACTCCTTGTTCTGTCATCTGCTACCACTGAGAACAGCCAAGTTCCATCCTCTTTGGAACCCCCCATTCAGGAAATTGAAGGCTGCTATCAAATCCCCCCTCATTCTTCTCTTCTGCAGACTAAACAAGCCCAGTTCCCTCAGCCTCTCCTCGTAAGTCATGTGCCCCAGCCCCCTAATCATTTTCATTGCCCTCCGCTGGACTCTTTCCAATTTGTCCACATCCCTTCTGTAGTGGGGGGCCCAAAACTGGATGAAATACTCCAGATGTGGCTTCACCTGTGCTGAATAGAGGCGGAAAATCACTTCCGTCGATCTGCTGGCAATGCTCCTACAAATGCAGCCCAAAATGCCGTTAGCCTTCTTGGCAACGAGGGCACACTGCTGACTCATATCCAGCTTCTCATCCACTGTAATCCCTGGGTCCTTTTCTGCAGAACTGTTGGTTATCCAGTCGGTCCCCAGCCTGTAGCGGTGCATGGGATTCTTCCGTCCTAAATGCAGGACTTTGCACTTGTCCTTGTTGAGCCTCATCAGATTTATTTTGGCCCAATCCTCCAATTTGTCTAGGTCACTCTGGACCCTATCCCTACCCTCCAGCGTATCTACCTCTCCCCTCAGCTTAGTGTCATCTGTGAACTTGCTGATGGTGCAATCCATCCCATCATCCAGATAATTAATAAAGATGTTGAAGAAAACTGGTCCCAGGACCCACCCCTGGGGCATTCCGCTTGATATCGGCTGCCAACTAGACATCGAGCCGTTGAGCACTACCCGTTGAGCCTGACAATCTAGCCAGCTTCTATGCACCTTATAGTCCATTCATCCAGCCCATACTTCTTTAATTTGCTGGCAAGAATACTGTGGGAGACCGTATCAAAAGCTTTGCTAAAGTCAAGATATATCACATCCACTGCTTTTCCCCTCATCCACAGAACCAGTTATCTGATCATTGAAGGCAATCAGGTTGGTCAGGCATGACTTGCCCTTGTTGAATCCATGTTGACTGTTCCTGATTACCTTCTTCTCCTCCAATTGCTTCAGAATGGTTTCCTTGAGGATCTGCTCCAAGATTTTTCCAGGGACTTAAGTGAGGCTGACAGGTCTGTAGTTCCCCTGGTTTCCCTTTTTTAAGATGGGCTCTATACTCGCCTTTTTCCAATCGTCTGGGACCTCCCCCGATTGTCATGAATTTTCAAAGAAATGGCCAATGGCTCTGCAATCAAGTCAGACAATTCCCTCAGCACCCTCGGATGCATTGAATCCAGCCCCATGGACTTTTGCATGTCCAGCTTTTCTAAATAGGCCTTAACCTGTTCTTTCATCACTAAGAGCTGCTCACCTCCTCCCCATACTGTGCTGCCCAGTGCAGCAGTCTGGGAATGACCTTGTCTGTGCAGACTGAGGCAAAAAAAGCATTGAGTACTTCAGCTTTTCCCACATCATCTCTCACTAGGTTGCCTCCCCCATTCAGTAAGGGTCCCACACTTTCCCTGACCTTCTTGTTGCTAACATACCTGTAGAAACCCTTCTTGTTACCCTTCACATCCCTTGCTAGCTGCAACTCCAGTTGTGCTTTGGCCTCTCTGATTACACCCCTGCATGCTCCAGCAATATTTCACATCGAAGGGGGACTCACCCAGGGCTTTAGGACCTGACTCTCATTTCCACTAAGGCTCATTTTTGCCCTTTACATTATATTTGACATTCTCTGCAAGTCCCCTTTACACTGCTAGGGTGGTGCCCAGAAGCCTGAGTGTAATTGAGACTCAGGCCCCTTAATCTTTCACAGAGTCTTTAAATTGTAGCGGTCCAGGGGACCAGGTTAGTCCCAAGAGACCTTAGTTGCAGTCCTGGCTGTGTTACTGACCTGCTGTGATTGACTCAGGTAAATCACTTTGCCTTTCTGGACCTCTGGTGCCCCAGCTATAAAACTGAGATGATAATTACCCACCTTTGTTTGGTGTGTTAAGTTATGTGCTAGCACATGTACGAGCTAGTTATTCTTATTATGTGCTATTGTCTTTATAGGGTTCTGCATTCTGGTTAGAAACCTGAAACCCTCATTCAGACTTTGAACTTTGGGAACCTCTGCTGGGGTGTGCACCCTATACAAGCCCCGGGAGGGTTAAAGTGGCTAGGCAGGCCAATTAACTGCCCAGGCTGGCTGCACCTGAAGAAGGATACAGGGAGCAGGCCACTAAATGGAAATGGTTTTCAGCTGGGCAGGACCAGAAGGGGCCTGTATAAAGCCCAGGAGTGGTGAGCAGCAAGAGGATATAAGGAAGTAGTTTACAGTAACTCCCTGGGAGGAGGAGCTTGGGCTGGCAAACCCAGAATGAGGGGGAAGCCAGATAGGTAGAAAGAAGCCCGAGGAAACAGCAGGAAGGGGTAGGACCGTACAGACCTTGACGGCTTGTTATACATTCCTTGGACTGGAACAGTGTAGAGGGTGGGCCTGGGTCCCCCTACTAGCCGCTGAGAAGTGGCACAGGGCATTGGAGACTCCAGCTGGATAGCTGGTCCAGAAGGACTTTGACTTCCCAGGAAGAGGAGGACTTTTAGGACCTGGCCAGAGGGCCAAGCCATGATCAGGAAGCTGCAGCTTCAGAAGTGAGAGGGGCCGAAGTGTGAAAGATGACGGATAGAGACACTGCCAGAGGAGGGCAGTGCCTGGCAAGAGCTAATCCCAGAGCTGCCAGGAGGAAGTGCCACATGCGGTGAGTGGAGCCAGTGACAGAACCCTTCTCCCCTTCAAATGAGACCCACCGCTGAACCATCTGCCTGATCTGGGTTCTGGAAAATCAACCCCCTCCCTCCCCCCCGATGGGCTTATCAATTATTTTAGACAATGCTTATTGTTTAACTCATTCTCATTATAATCTTTGGAGGATTATATCATCTGCAGAAAAGGTGACTGTGGAACTGAGTTAAAAGGCAGGGATAGTGAAGAGAGAAGGGTCAAGGTAGATGGAGGATGAGAGGACAATGGTGAATGAGAGAAGACAATTGAGGAAGGTTCGAAGGAACATGCATAGAGAATAGCGTGAAGAAACAGAATTGCAAAAGCCAAAGGACAACAGAAGAGAGAAATAGTGTAAAGAATTGAATGAATGTGTGAAAGAACAGCGAGAAAAGAAAGAGAGAATGGGATGCTGAAGTGTAAAAGAGATGGGAAATTGCCTAGCCTGCCTAGTACTCCGTAAGCAAATAGCTATATAAATAAGAAAATCAATAGAGATGAATGACTTACTGTTGTCAGATATTGGAAGCTGTTCTCTTGTGCGCGATGGACTCAGTCGGTTCATCACAGAGCAGCAATGGGCCTGGCTGATTTCAGAGACGGAAGTGAAATTGAGAGGAACCCACGAGTTTGTGATTGATTGCAGCCACATTCTGTCTAGACTGGACGTTCTTGGTCCTGCACTGACCTGCTGTTTCCTCCAATCTATCCCTGCTTCCCTCAGTCTCTTCACCTTAGCTTCAATCCACAACTGCCCCCCCTTCTCCCTTCCCCCTTCTCACCTGCCCTGTCCTGCTCACCCTCATGTTCCCTTTTGTTTAGCTTCTCCCCTCCTAACTACTCCCCTCAAAAAACTCTGGCACTACCGTGTGTTCTGTCCCTCTCCCCATCCTGTTTAGACTGTATCCTGGGTCTGTGAGCTGTTTGTGGCAGGGACAGTTTACAACTCTGTTGTACAGCACCTACCGCAATGGGACTGAGCCATTCAGTTGGTATCTAAGCACTACCATTATACGTCTGGACAGAACAAAACAAACACACAAAAAGCTGTAGCCTGTTCAAACCACACTAAGGTGATTCCCTATCGAAAACACAAAACCAAAACCAATTGAATCTCACTGAGCAAGCAGGGGTTGCTGGGCCCAAAGAGGGCCTGTGCCAAGTCCACCGGTGCTCTCCCAAGGAAAGAAGCTTTACTCTGAGCCACTGCTGACTATATCTATATATCAATAGTATCACAGATCATTTCAAAGTTATTTTCATTTCACAGGGTTCAAAAAAGGACTTTTTGGGAGGGAGGGGGATTCAAAAATATTTGTTTCAGAGTAACAGCCGTGTTAGTCTGTATCCGCAAAAAGAAGAACAGGAGTACTTGTGGCACCTTAGAGACTAACAAATTTATTAGAGCATAAGCTTTCGTGGACTACAGCCCACTTCTTCGGAAGAAGTGGGCTGT
>NC_048303.1:127801104-127849298 GCF_013100865.1 Trachemys scripta elegans | reverse complement strand
CAAGCCGGGGGGGGGGGATCATTGGTGCTGAACTTTTCATGTTTGGCTAGCAGGGATCTTCCCTGATACCAGCCACGCGGTGGGGGGAGGGGTAAAGCGATCATCCCAGAGAATTGGATGTGGGGGAGGGTTAGTTTGGTTTCTGCTGCTACACATTAACAGGAAAACTGCAGCACTCAACGGGCTTTGCTTGGTATGTGGGAAAGGAGGGCACTGCTTTTATGAAGGCTGCAGAAGGCAAAAGACAATGGCTTACCATGGCTGCATGCAAGCCGAATTCTGTTGCCCGGACCTGCGTCTGTGATCTCTAACACCAAAGCCGCAGGCACTCAAGATTTAAAATGCGACCTTGTACCGAAATCACATGTGCTGTATAATGTGAATAGTGTTGTTCACTGTGAAAGAGTATAAGCATTGTTCTGTAAAATGTATCTTTTTAAATACTTCTCTCCTTTTTTCCCTCCCTCCCACAGTTGCAAATTTTTCAAGCCTCCCTCCTCCATCCCGAAGGCTATCTCAGATAAGGCGGCAAAAAAACCGGATGCGAGACGACATGTTCTTGGAAATCATGCAATCGACCCGCAATGAAAGAGCTCATCTGAATGAGTGGAAGGACACGGTATCAAAGTACAGGAAAGATGCCAGTGAACGTGAGGACAGGAGGGACCAACGTGAGGACATGAGGGACCAGTGTGAGGACAGAAGGGACCAACGTGAGGAGAGGAGAGACGCTCGAGTAGAGAGGTGGCGGGATGCAATGCTGCTGCTGCTGCGTGAGCAAACGGACATGCTCCGGCGTCTGGTGGAGCTTCAGGAATGGCAGCAGAATCACAGAGTGCCGCTGCAGCCCCTGTATAACCACCCTCCCCCCTCACCATTTTCCATAGCCTCCTCACCCAGACATGTAGGAACACGGGCGGGGGGGAGGCTCCGTGCACCCTTCCACTCCACACCAATGGACAGCCCAAGCAAAAGGCTGTCATTATTTTGAACTTTTTTAGTAGCCTTTTCCTTTCCTCCTATCCTCCTCCCAGACCCCACCTGGGCTACCTTGTCAGTTCTCACCCTCTTCTTATAATCAATTAATAAAGAATACATGATTTTTAAATGATAGTGACTTTATTTCCTTTGAAAGCAAGCTGTGATTGAAGGGGGAGGATGGGTTGCTTACAGGGAATGAGTCAATCAAATGGGGCGGGTTTTCATCAAGGAGAAACAAACAGAATTTTCATACCATAGCCTGACCAGTCATGAAACTGGTTTTCAAAGCTTCTCTGATGCGCAGCGCTTCCTGGTGTGCTCTTCTAACCGCCCTGGTGTCTGGCTGCGCATAATCAGCGGCCAGGCAATGTGCCTCAGCCTCCCACCCCACCATAAAGGTCTCCCTTACTCTCACAGAGGTTGTGGAGCACACAGCAAGCAGCAATAACAATGGAAATATTGGTTTGGCTGAGGTCTGAGCGACTCAGTAACGTGTGCCAGCGACCCTTTACACGTCCAAATGCACATTCTACCACCATTCTGCACTTGCTCAGCCTGTAGTTAAACAGCTCCTGACTCCTGTCCAGGCTGCCTGTGTATGGCTTCATGAGCCATGGCATTAAGGGGTAGGCTGGGTCCCCAGGAATAACTATAGGCATTTCAACATCCCCAACGGTTATTTTCTGGTCCGGGAAGTAAGTCCCTTGCTGCAGCCGTTTAAACTGATTAGTCTTCCTGAAGACGCGAGCGTCATGAACCCTTCCCAGCCATCCCACGTATATGTTGGTGAAATGTCCCTTGTGATCCACCAGTGCTTGCAGCACCATTGAAAAGTACCCCTTGCGGTTTATGTACTGGCTGCCCTGGTGTTCCGGTGACAAGATAGGGATATGGGTTCTATCTATCGCCCCACCACAGTTAGGGAATCCCATTGCAGCAAAGCCATCCACTATGACCTGCACGTTTCCCGGAGTCACTACCTTTGGTAGCAGCAGCTCAGTGATTGCTTTGTCTACTTGCATCACAGCAGCCCCCACAGTAGATTTGCCCACTCCAAATTGATTCCCGATGGACTGGTAGCTGCCTGGCGTTGCAAGCTTCCACAGGGCTCTCGCCACTCGTTTCTCAACTGTGAGGGCTGCTCTCATCTTGGTATTCTGGCGCGTCAGGGCAGGGGAAAGCAAGTCACAAAGTTCCATGGAAGTGCCCTTATGCATGCGAAAGTTTCGCAGCCACTGGGACTCGTCCCACACCTGCAACACTATGCGGTCCCACCAGTCTGTGCTTCTTTCCCAGGCCCAGAATTGGTGTTCCATGGCATGAACCTGCCCCATTAACACCATGATCTCCAAAGCGCCAGGGCCTGCGGTTTGAGAGAATTCTGTGTCCATGTCTTCATCACTCTCGTCTCCGCGCTGCCGTAGCCGCCTCCTCCTCGCCTGGTTTTTCAGGTCCTGGTTCAGCATAAACTGCACGATAATGCATGAGGTGTTTATAATGTTCATGACTGCTGTCTTGAGCTGAGCGGGCTCCATGCTTGGTATGGCGTCTGCACAGTTCACCCAGGAAAAAAGGCGCAAAACGGTTGTCTTCCGTTGCTTTCACGGAGGGGGGGGGAGGATGTACCCAGAACCACCTGCGACAATGTTTTTTGCCCCATCGGGCATTGGGATCTCAACCCAGAATTCCAATGGGCAGAGGAGACTCCGGGAACTATGGGAGAACTATGGGATAGCTACCCACAGTGCAATGCTCCGGAAGTCAACGCTAGCCTCGGTACATGGATGCACACCGCTGAATTAATGTACTTAGTGTGGCTGCATGCACTTGATTTTATACAGTCGGTGGCCCAAAATCAAATTCTGTAAATTTGGAGTAATCCCGTAGTGTAGACATACCCAAAGACTAACAGATGTATTAGAACATAAAGAGGGGAGGAGAGATAGCTCAGTAGTTTGAGCATTGGCCTGCTAAACCCAGGGTTGTGAATTCAATCCTTGAGGATGCTACTTAGGGATCTAGGGCAAAATCACTTCTTGGTCCTGCTAGTGAAAGCAGGGGGCTGCACTTGATGACTTTTCAAAGACCCAGTTCTAGGAGATAGGATATCTCCATTAATTTTTTTTTTATAAGCTTTCATGGGTGAATACCCACTTCGTCAGATGAATGTAGTGGAAATTTCCAGAGACAGGTATAAATATGCAGGCAAGAAGCAGTTTAGAGATAACGAGGTTAGTTCAATCAGGGAGGATGAGGCCCTCTTCTAGCAGTTGAGGTGTGAACACCAGGGGAGGAGAAACTGCTTTTGTAGTTGGCTAGCCATTCACAGTCTTTGTTTAATCCTGAGCTGATGGTGTCAAATTTGCAAATGAACTGAAGCTCATCAGTTTCTCTTTGAAGTCTGGTCCTGAAGTTTTTTTTTTGCTGCAAGATGGCTACCTTTACATCTGCTATTGTGTGTCCAGGGAGGTTGAAGTGTTCTCCTACAGGTTTTTGTATATTGCCATTCTGAATATCTGACTTGTGTCCATTTATTCTTTTACGTAGGGACTGTTTGGTTTGGCCAATGTATAACAGTGTCCCTTAAGTCAGCATAGACCAGCATAGATCTGAGGTGAGGCCTTCGACTATTCTTCCTCCTCTTTGGTTACACAGGACCTGATGTCCTTGAGCAATGTTGCAATGATTGAAACCTATAATCCAACTACTTTTTAAATCCAGGTGATTAAAAACCTGAGCCTGATCTTTACCTCAAGCCCAGAAGACACACAGTTAAATGCAGCAGGAAGGTCATTGCTCATCCCTTTGAAAAGTGAAGCTGATGCTATTGACTATTTCCCAGGCACTGAGTTTGTTAGTCATGCAGCGCTTCCCACTCTTTGTAGTGCTGCTTGTTGGAGTCATAGTGATTGACTTTAAGGAAACAACCCATGTAGAAAGGTATGAAACAAATGAGGAGAAATGTGCGCTCATTTCTGAAATCATATATTACAATTCACTGGGTGAAGGTATGACTGATAAAGAGGGTTGTTGACTGCAGATGTGTGCACTTACTCAACTGGTTCACCTGGCTGGAAGGGGATTTCTCCACCTTCTAGAAATAGCTAAATCGCTTCTTTTATTGCTAAATAATAATTTTAAAAACCTAGTGAAGTGTGTGTACATACGCACACACACACATAGCATAGGTTGAGTCATTCAGCTAGCTAGCCAAGAAGACTCACCCCAAAATGAAATGTAGTTACTACTTAGAACACCAGTATTTGAAGACTTCATTGTTCTCAACTAAATCTAAATAGGAGGTAAGTTCTGAGAAGTTGGGGTGAAAGCATAAATTATCTGAGTTTTAATGTAGGAGCATGTTAGCCTTTGCTGAAACTTGATTGTGTAGGGATGTTTCCTATACATACCATCTGACTATCTAGTGAGGAGCAAATATCAGAAGTTTGGTAGTTCAATATGGATATGCCTCCAAGGACTGTTAAGTTTGCTTTTTGAGCTGAAGTTTATCCAGACTCATAGGGTTAGCTGGCTGAAAAATAGGAGAAATATTTTTTTGAAAATTTTCCTTCAGTTGTCAAAACTTCAGTCGGCTCTAGATCTAATCAACAAACAGTGGAAATCTTCACAAATATTTGGTGTAAATTTATTTTCCCCCTCCCCTTTTTTGCAATTTCAAAATTTTGTATGTTAAATCGACATCAAAAATTTGAAATTAAAAAAAGTTGACCAGTTCTACTCAGAACAAACCTATTGCTCCAGAACGGGAGGTTGAAAATCTCATGATGTGTTCTTGCTAGATTTTACTACTTCTGCTTCTCGTTCAATCTGAAATTAAGATGTTGAGATGCTGAAATAATGGGTGAGGGAGAAGAAAAGTTAACTACAGTGGCTCATGAAACCAGAATTTTTCCCAAAGAATATTCTGTGAGGAAAAATTCCCCTTTAAAAGTTTTTCATTGGAAAATTTTAGTTTCTGTGGGATATTTCAAAATAAAATGAAAAAAATCATTTGTCTGAAATGTCAACATGACATTAATTGAAATTTTTTTTTATTTTCCCCATTTTCTCTCACTTTTTAAACTTCGTCCAACTTATTCCAGTTAGAAAAAGTATGAAAACGAACACAAAACGCCCTCCATTTCCTCACACTTTTTGATTCCTCTCACTTTTTCAATGGGGGCAGAGGGAAAGAGGGTGGTGAGTAATAGAGCGAATTAAAAAAAATAATAAAAGGGGAAAAACAATGTGTAAACAACCAAACTGAAATGAAAAGAAAATGTTACTGTTTCTAAAACCCAAAAAGGAATGACATTTTAAGTAAAAACCAAAACAAAAAAAACCAAAACATTTTCATTTTGAAATGACAGTTCAAAATGAAACATTTCATTTTAAAATGTTGATTCAAAACAAAATAGTGCATTTTGATTTTTTTCTGATAAAATTAAAAAATAACCTCAAAATCAATATTTTTGCCACGGTGATTAGATAAAAATCACACTTTCTGATGGGGAAAATTTTTCAGTTGAAGATAATTGGCCTGCTCCGGAATTAGCTTTTTGAAAGGAAAAGTGTGGAAAGTCAAAGACTGGCTGTTATGGCGTTTGAACTAGTTTGCCCATGCATACTGATAACTCCCATCCCATTATTTCATACAATAGTCCATTGTTTCTTGTTCTCCTTACAAAATGATCTAGTTCACAGCACCTTCCACCTGTTGACGTGCTGATTTGTAAATATGTAGTGCCACAGGGGAACCAGAATGTGAAGGGGTAAGATGGCAATGTGGAAAACTCAGATCTAGGTGGAGATAGAGAGAAAACAGGGGACAAAACCCAGCTACATACAGGTGCATGAAAAATGCTCTGAGTTGTTCTGTCATTCTCTCAATAGATTGAACAAATACAGGTCTCAATTTTGTTCCCATTGAAGTCCATCGATTTCAGGGGGAATTGTATTTTATACTTGAGAGACTGCGGCTCCTAGGCATTACAGCTATAATAATAATTAATAAACTTTGCAGATGCATAAAGCACCTAAGCATGGCAGATATTGGCTGCTGGCATATCTCTTTTACCAAGTCATGCAGGGAACAGTAAACATCCTACTGAGATAGATGCATATATTGGGCATGGTGTGAGTCACAGTACAAAGGTCAAGTTAGATTTTTCTTATTTGACTGATATGATAAAATAATCTAGTGCAATGCAGCTCACGCTTTGTTAATGCGGGGTTAATTTTTTGTGCTGTGTCCTTTTGTCGATACTGTACACAAACAAGCCCTCCGCCCCCGCCCCCCCCCCCTACACACAAGTGCAGAAATAAATTGATCATAAAATTAATACTTGCAGTGTTGTTGTAGCTGTGTTGGTCCCAGGATATGAGAGAGACAAGATGGGTGCAGTAATATCTTTTATTGGACCAACTTCTGTTAGTGAAAGAGATGAGCTTTTGACCTCCACTGATTTAAAGAAGAATTTTGTGAAGCTTGAAAGCTGGTCTCCTTCACCAACAGAAGGCAGTCCAATAAAAGATATTGCCGCACCCATCTTGTCTCTCTCATAAAAATAATAGACGGAAGTGGGTTGAGCATACAGAAATGAACTGTGATGCTTTTGTTTTCTGTGTAGGGCATTTTTCAAGTTGTAAGATCTCTCCCAGTCTGCAGAGACAGCAGCCTGTTGTCTTCAAAGTGATTTTGAATTTACACAATTTTTTGTAAGAATAGAATGTTTTTGTTTTACTCTGTGACAGTTCACTGGAGGTACCTGATATCTGATTATCAAAATTTGAAGTGATGAGGATTTTTAATTGACCATGTAAGTCACATGGTATTGGACACTGTCCCTATCCCCTGAGTGGACACAAACAATCCTAACTGCTCTCTACTGAGGTCAATGAATGGACTCCCGTTGGTTTCATTGGGGTCTGAATGAGGCTCATAAGGAGGAGGGCTTGAAGAAACCACTGAGGTGTTGAATCTTCAGGGAGCGGGTTGGTAAAGGATGAGCAGGATGGGGAAACTTTAGAAAATTTAAAACCTGTTCCTTCCTGGGCCACACAGGCCTTTGCCTGAACCATCATTCCTAGAAAAATGATTCGGCTTGAAAATTTATGAGCTGGGTGCAGACTTGAAATTTAATTTTCTCTCATCACATCCACGTAAATTAATTGTGTGTGCGTGTGTGGTCCTGGTGGAGAAAGGTGTGGTCATATCCTCATCTGACTCATCTAATTGCCTCTGCACCAGGGCTTTGATGAGTGGTTGTGGGAAGCCCGCTGTGTCAAGCAGGGTCCCATCCCAGGTAAATCAAACTACATCCAGTGTGAATACTTGAGGGGTAAGTGTGACGTTCATTTCTGCACTCACTGATTCGAGTGAGACTGGCTTGCTCAAATGATCACAGAGAATGAATGCTATCGAGGGCCAAATTCATTTAACATCTGGGCAAATATGCGTATGTGTGTACTCATGTACTGATCTCACAGTCCAGGTCATGTCAGAACACCATTTGTGTTATCGCAGATTAATCTACGATTGTGCTTGCATTTCAAAGAGAAAATGTGCTGGAGGTCCTGATTCAGCAAAGCACTTAAGCACGTGATTAACTTTAAGCTTCTGGCATTGCTGAATGGAAGCCCAAGGCTCTATAAGTATTTTCTATTGAAATCAAAGAGTTCCATATGCATCCACTAGAATAAATAGTAAAAGGGAATGGCTTACTGATCTAATAAACTGGTATAATACAGGGAATTAGTGGATTATTCCCAAAATTTGGGAAATACACTATACCTAATACAATGGATGCTTCCAGGGAACTTTGAAGCTCAGATTCTCAGCTAGTGTTAAAATAGGCACAGCTCCATTCTCATATCAATTATTTGAATGGAGCAATGTCACTTTACACCAGCTTGGAATCTGGCCCAAAGTTCAGTAGTGCAATTTATTGCATTGGCATCTCTTGTAATGAGATGTTGAGGTACTGTCTCCTCTGTGTGGAGATTAAAGATCCCAGGGAAATTTCAGAAGCATGCTGTCCTTATTCAGATGATGTCTATCTTGTGTGCTAGAGGACCATATGTCTGATAACTTTCATTCCAGAAACAGCTGCATTTTAGTGATGTGTGAAGTGATTCCTGTACACATATAAAGCGTTCTGAGATTCTTTGCAATGAAAGGTGCTATATAAAAGCAAATGATTATTATTCGGAGTCTCTGACATACTCCAAACAACTTGACCTTCATTGACACAGCACCCCTTTGACACCATGACTTTGATCACTGGTTATTATCTGGGTATTATTAGTTGTGACTAATTTGACCACTTTCCTTCAGTGGAATTTTTACATGAGCTGTTCTCATACAGATTGGCAGATTGCATGACACTGCATGTCTTGCTCAATGAGGTTAAATAAAGCTTTATGTTATGACTCAAGTGCTTGCAAACCATCTCTAGCACTTAATATTTTAATTACTCCTTTTGATTAGAACTGTTTTTCATAAGCAAATAAGCATGGCGGTGTGACAAGCTGCAGGAATTGTTTTTAGAGCCTACCTTACTTGTTAGACTTCAGATTGGGTTGGGAACTGCAATCATCATAATTACGATTGAAGTGAAATTCCAGATCTTGATGTACCAGTAGGTAAATGAATAATAGCCATAAACTGCACCCTGTACAGTCTTGCTGTGGGCTGTGGTGGTGAGAAAACAAAGACAAAGTGGAAGTAAACAAAAGCAGGAGTGTAATTAAAGTTATTACTGAATTTAAATAAGAAATATTTCACGGGGCTTCGGGCCTCATCCAAATTCCAGTGACGTTAATGGGAGTCTTTCTACTGATTTCCTGATCCTAAATCAGTGGATCTCAGAGATCCTGAGCATTTCAGTTATTTTAAAATGAAACAATTTAGGTTAGAGTTCTTTTAAAAGGGGGATGAGAGGAAATAAGAAATTATAAAAGTCCTTTTTTTTTTTTTCAAAAAAAGAAAAAGGTGAGAACTTGAAAACCTAGTGACACGTAATGTTGAATGCTAAATTTTCAAAGGAAATTTTTAGGCCAGATCCTCAGTGGGTGTAATCAGTGTCACTAACTTCAATAGAACTCCGCTGATTTTCTCCACTGAGGATCTGGCTGCTGATCACTGAGATCGTGTGTTTGTTAGAGCTGTTCACTTTCCTAGCACAAAACGATTCACATGATCCTTAATTGTTTCCATGGTGATGGATACCCTGTGACAACTTGGAGCCTGGCTTGACTTCACCAGAAATCTGCCCACATGGAATGAATTGCAGGATCCTGGCCATAGTTACGTTCTAGGGACCTTGATCTGAATGGTTAGTAATAACCCCTCTCTGTCATCCTTGTGTATCAACATGAAAATAACTTTAAAAAATTACATTTAAAAAGTACATCTACTGAATGAGAGCAGATGCTTCTGGGAACTCAGGTGCCTCGTCCAAAGCCCACTGAAATCAATGAGATGCTTTTCATTGACTTACTTCCCTGGGAGCTGGATCAAGGCCAAGGACGAGACCTGCAGTCTGGAGAAAGGATAAATTCCCAGACGAGATGAATTTAGCGACTGAGGGCTGGCTCCTATTCCCATTGAAGTCTATGGGAGAGCCCCACTCATGCAGGATCAAGTCCAAAAGGGAGAAAGACTAGAACCAGGGTGTGTGTGTGGGGGGGGAGTGTTATTTTGTCTCCCTCCCTCAGGGAGTCTTTTGCAGCCTGTTAAGGAAGCTCAAACGTCATAGTAGGGCTCAATATCCTGGTGTTATAAAAGCAGCACATGATTAGGTAACAGATAATTACAGCCCACTATTTGCATACACTGTAATAAATAGGGTAGCTGAGTGTAGCAAAATCAGACTTTGAAGTCATCTACCCCAGGGCCAGGGACTCCAGGGCTCCCATGATCTGGTTCCAGAGCTACCCCGGCCCGAGGGGACTGCCCTGCAGTCAGGACCCTGAGTTTCCAGGGTCCATCTAATCAGGTCTCCGGGGGCTTGCAGGCTCCGGGCTGCAGAGCCATCCGGGAAACCCTGGGGGCTCTTGTGGCTTCCAGACTCCCTGCTGCGTAGCGGGGAGCCTGGAGGTCTTGGGCTGGGTTTCCAGGGTCTACAGTTTCAGGATAGTGTGCGTGTGGACTCCACCAGGGAGGATACCCCACAGCAGCTGACTCAGGCCTGTCCCTGAGCAGCCCCTGGAAGTCCTGACAGTGGCTGCGTGAAATTGACATGATTCTTGTCAGTTTCAGAATCTTCAGTGTGTGTGGAACTTCAAATAAATTGGTTTAATTACAAATCTGGAAACAAAATGTACAAATTTCCCTCAAATTCTGAGTTTTAGACCATTCTACCTTTGGGCAGCACTTCCAGTTAAAGTGGGTGGACTGGGTCTATCTGTAATCCCAAGGTGTCCAGTGAGAAAGATGTTACAAATGGAGAGAGATAAAGGTGACTAGAAATTACCACTATTGGGCTATTCCTGTTCAGTTACAGGGACTGTCTAAAGAAACACTAGCAAAAGGAAACTTTTTTAGCACGCTGGCAAGAATTAACAGTCAGAAATTGGACTTTACTCCTGTAAAACAGGTTATGTGTAGTCATCTGACTGCTGTGTAGCTTTTCACCCAGTGTGTACAGTAAATCCCCGAGAACACTAACAGTCAAGCCATAAAGAATAAAACACGTTCATCACTGTTATTTACTCATTGCTGAATGCTGGTGTGCTCTTCCAGCACTGCGCCTGTATACTGGAAGCCCGAGGGGAATCAGTCTAAGCTGTCCTGGGAGAGTCTCTGGGTCAAAGGAGAACTTCCAAATGTGTGGAAAGCAGAGGAAAGGCTGTCACCTCATTTGACATTGTCTTGAGGTTTGTTTTTAAAGGCCCCTTTTTAAAAAAAACAAACCCTGTTTTCCTCACACTAACAGATCTTTTCTGCTTATTTGTCTTACTTTTGTTGCTCTTGGGAGGCTTCTTAGGTCTTAAATTCTGTTATTTTATGGGAAAGCTTGAAGCTGAGAATCCAAAGCAGTGCTAGATCATCTAGCTCACTCCATCTTCCTTCCCTCTGATAGAAAAGGGTCATTTTGGAATTCTCTTTTCACCCCAACACAAACGTTGGGTCTGATTGTATCCTCCTCTGAAATCTCCTACTAAAAAAACCCCATTATTGTAATCCCCAGTCATTCCCCACACAATGCAGTGTAACTACTGCCAGCACCACTGCCTGATTCTCATTTACACTCCCACTTCCACGCCCACTTTTAAGGTAGAATCGGGCCAATTGTAATCCATGATCTCAAAGGATAAGCGCAGCCATCCTGCACTAACCCAATCATCCATCCAGCCCAGTTTCAAAAGGAATTATGAGAGCAGGGCAATTATTGAGTGATCTATCCCCTGTTGTCCAATCCCAGCTTCTGGCAGTCAGAGGTTTAGGGACACCCAGACAGTTGACAGGAGGGGACAGAGAGCTGATCTGTTTACTCTATTTTTGTTCATACATTCCCTTTTGAAAATATGAGCTGATTCTGCTCCCTTGGAATCATCGTGAAATACCCAGACTCAGTGGTCTTGATTTTCAAAGGTGACTTCTACCCTCATTTCCATTAGAGGGTGGGATGCCCAGCACATGTGAAAACCAAGTTTAGCAGGGGCAGGACACAAGACCTTGGAGGAATCATTTCTAGAAGCACTTACTAAACTCACAGATTGGGGAGCCAATCTCCATGAAGTGCTAGAAAGGCAAGGAGCTATGCAGTGTAATCAGAACACCTGCAGTCCTCATCTAGCCATGAGCGCTGCTCAGGAAGGGCCTTGTACCCAGGCAGAGCCCTGTTGATGTTAATGGGGTCTATAGAACACTCCCAGAGAAGGCTTTGGGAGCCTTGCTCAAGTAAGGACTGCAGGATGTCTCGTTTCTGTTTTCCTAAAATGTTCACAACTTTTCTTTCCTCATTGAAGCCAAAAGAGCAAGGACCCAATCCTGATCACCTCAGTCACAAGTTGTCCTGATGAACCCAACTCTGCATTACTCCAGTGTCACCCAGCACTCTGTAAAGGGTCTGTGTTTAACTGAGGTGAAGGACCCTTAAATGTAAATGTAATTCAGGCCCCTTTTAAAGGCCTCTTTGAACTGCCAGAGTATGGGTCGGGTTAGCAGCTCCAGGTAAAGCCTGTCGAGCAGCCTGGGGTTGAACTCAAGCTGCTCACCTGAGTTAAGCCAAGGTGCCATGTCTTCACTGCTGTTTTATCTGGGTTAGATAACCTGGGTTAAGCACACACCTGCCCCCCACTGGCCAGTGGAGACAAATCCTCAGGGTAAAAGACAAGTGGGAGCTACCATTCCAGTTTGGAATTGTCTTACACCCCCTTTGCATTGGTGTGGTGCCCGTGCAAGGGACAGGGTCACACAGCATCAAGTCCATTGACTTTAATAGGACTGCTCTCATGGCTAAGGGAGGAGGATTTGGCTCAGGGAGTTAAACTAGCTGCAGAAACTCCTAAGCCTGCTTTTTTCTCTAGCATTAGCTGTGCATTTAAATACGATTTGCTGACATTGTACTGAACCGTACGTCAATGCACCTGCTGACTGTTGTGAAACTAATGCTGTGCAACCTTTGTGTGATGCAAATAACCAAACCAGCATGGAGCCCCGAGGCAGCTTCAGATGAGAAACCCGTCACAGCAAATGGAGGAACATGTGGCAAAATTACTGCCTGGTTTTATTTTCTTGTTTATGAAAATCCTTCTCGGAGGATAAAGCTGACCCTCGAAGCATGTATTTCCAGCAATTTTGGGGCTGTTATCTTGAGGTTGAAGAGGGTAAAGTCCCTTTATGTTCAACCCAAAAGCCAATGGTCTGCTTTGGCCCCAGGGTAACTCCTGTGGTAAGAAGAATGATTCTTACAAAATCCCCCATGCATTCAGATGGGGGTGGCAAGAGAATGAGCTTTAACCCACGCTAATGAGCAACCTGTCATCAGTTTAATACTTTTTTAGTGCTGCTATAGCGACTGACCACAGATCATCACTCAATAAGGAGAGTGCACTAAGTGCCTACCGCCGTCTCTTAAAGTGATGCTGGAAAACCACTCAGAATGCTCCCCCGCCAGCCCCAATGAGTGCCCCCTGCTGATGAGCTCAGCAGTGAGTCAGAGGCCTGAACCGGCTGAGGAAGATGACTGCTCCACTTGCCCTGGAGTCATGTCTGAAAATTCTAAGGCAATCTCTCTCCTGCTTACTGACACTGCTTATACGAATGTCTTGCTTCTTTTCGAGCTGATCTAGCATCTGGTGAGGTCACTTGAGAACCAGTCATGTTAAAAGTTTGAAATCCAAATTATAGCCTTATGGAGAAGGTGCATATGGGGAGAAGTATAGGAAAGTGGTTGTATATAGGAAAATATACCTGAGAGTATTTTTCTCTCTGATTTCTATGGGTTTGGTTTTGTACTGGGGCAGGAGGGTGGAGAATAACAGTGCCACAGTGCTGAGGCCATCAACAAGGAAATCAAGTGAACTGAATGGATCTGCAGCAGGAATTTGCCTGCTGTTGCCCTGCCGGTGACCTTATTCCTGACCTGGATTAGATCTCGGTTTACTGGAATGAGATCTGACTCAATATGTGCAGTCGTCTCCTAACTTCATTTACATCCTCTTCCATGAAGAGAACGACCTTGGTACTGATTTGGGCCATCAGCCGTATCGCCTACACTCATTAGTTGTCACTCACACGATGGGGTTACCTTTAGAGAAGAGCATCCTCACTTATTGAGTGCTTCTGGAAGTGACTTTAACAGAGCGCCGTTTGTATGCATAGCTGTAGGAATGAATCCAGGGAAAACACCCTAAATATTGCTCTTTATACACATGGAGCACAGGTCAGCATTTGCTGGATGCCTGCAGCTCTCACTAGGAGTTGGGGGAACGCAAGCCCAAACATAAACGCATCCTCTGCCTCAGACAGTGTGCGTGGGGTTGGAGGGAGAGGATGGTCTTGTGTCTAAGGCACAGGATGGAGAGGTAGGAGAGTTATGTTGTGTTTTCAGTTCTGGCACAAGCATCAGGTGTAACCTTGGGCAAAACTGGCCCCTTAACTGGAATAAATGAGTCTATGAACATCTTTGTGCCTCAGTTTCCACATCTGCCACTCAGTGCTTGTACTCAGATCCTGGGGTAAAGGGCTATAAGGAAAGGCACAGTGAAGTTATATGGTAACTACTATGCTTCAACTAATAATAATATTTACCTCTAGCAGAAGAGCTTCACTCTAGAGCAATAAGTTTTGGTGGATAAGGACATTTGCTACACAGAATTACTGCCCATGATCCTGCACACTCTTCCCCACCCAAACAGTCCTCGCTTGTGTAAGTAGTCTAAGTGCTTTCACTGGGAAATGCTTGTACAACGACTTGCAGTGCTGGCTTCTGACTTTGAAATGAAAATAAGAAATGACACTGCGCAATCCCTTTTTCTAATCAATGTGCCAGAAGTGAGGGATGGTTATTTAATAGCTGATACAGATCACACGCAACATTAGAACCTGACCCTGCAAACCATTCTGCTGAGTTGTATTTACTCACCTGAGTTGTCCTATTGAGATAAATGGTAATACCTGCATGAGTAAAGACTCCTTGTATGCATAAGGGTTTGCAACACCATCTGGGCCCTACTGAGTAACACTTCAAGATAACCGTGACGTGATCTCTGCTTTGCTAAATAAAAGTGACATTTATTTTTGCTTACCCGATTTGGAAGGCTAGCTGGATAAACATTAAACTTTATCAAATCTCAAACAACAATGACTGCCAAACCAAAGAGGATTGTGTGACTTCATTATTGCTTTTCCCCCCACCATGGAGGATAGGAGGAACAATATATTGTTGGGAATTCTAATAGTAGATAGCTACATTGTACAGCTACTAAATAAAGGCCGGTCCTAACCCTGTAGCATTTGCAGGCATCACATACCCACACTCGCTCAGTGGAAAAGGGGCACAGTGTTCAACAAAAATAATGATCTGGGCCTTGTGCCAAAGCAATGGGAGTTGGCATTTCTTAAAGGGCTCTGCAATTTACTTGAGGAAATCTTGGGAATGAATTGCATTGTAAATGGCTCAAGAGAACGGCACATCCAGGAAAATATATATATGGTATGGCTTTATTTTTCCATTGAATAACTCCTTTTATTGGCTTTAAAAAAAAAAGCACTGTAAAAAGTAACGTGATGCACAGTAAGGGAAAAGTTGCTGCTAAAGCTAGCAGTGTAAAGCCTAAGAATCCTGGACCGGATCTAAGGAAAAGATGGAGAGGAATATTAAATTGCATTTACTATGGCTCAGACACTCTGCTTCCTTCCCCAGACCCGAAGAAGTGCTCTGTGTCGCTTACAGTCTTGTACCTTCCACCAACAGAAGTTGGTCCAATAAAAGTTATTACCTCACCCACCTTGCCCCCTCATATCCTGGGAGCAATACAGCTGTACAACAACACTGTAAGCAATTTACTAGGGCTTGTCTATACTACCCGCTGGATCGACGGGCTGCGATCGATCCAGCGGGGGTTGATTTATCACATCTATAAATCAACCCCCGAGCACTCTCCCATCGACTCCTGTACTCCACCGCTGTGAGAGGTGCAGGCGGAGTCGACGGGGGAGCGGCAGCAGTTGACTCACTGCAGTGAAGACACCGTAGCTGAAGTTGCGTAACTTAGATCGATCCCCCCCAGTATAGACCAGGCCTTAGTCCGCTGCTTTCATAACTTAGGGCCATATCATCCCCAGCATGGGCTATTCCCATGTAGGGGGAAAGAACCTCATATGTTTCCACTAGGGGCTTTTGGAGCATTGCATTTGCCTCCTGCATCCTCTGTGGAAGCAGAAGGATATTTGGCCCCATACACAAGTAAAGTCTCTAAGCTATATACATGGAGTCAGGTAACCCAGGTTCAGTTCCCAGCTCTACCCAGCACCATACTGTGTGCAAGTCACTTCATGCCCCTTTTCCCTGTCCCACTAGAGCTGGTCAAAATATTCTTTTGGAACAGTTTTCTGCCAGAAAGGGCTGATTTGATAAAATAGAAATATTTCACAGGACTGTATCCATTTGCTGAAATTTTCAACAGGAAAACATTTAACTTCAGCTTTATCGCTTTGACCTTCTAGAAACTAAATGCTTTGATAAAGTCATCTTGAAGTTTCTGAAATGACATATTCCTGATTTTGCAGGTCTGGCAGTAAATTTTGATTGTTCATTTCAATTCAGGACAAAAGAAAATTGCAAAATGTCGGAATTACCTCTGGAACAGAAATTCTGCGTCCCACCTGGCTTTTGCCTTCCATCCTTGTCTTGTGCATTGAGGCCTGAGGGACTGCCTCTCATGATGTGCTTGCACCAATCTTTTCATCACAATATACGTATTTAAAGAAAAAAATGGCTTTTCATCTGAAATGAATGTTTTCAGGGGAAATTTTCATTTGTTACAATTTTCCATTTTTTTCAGTGAAAAACTGGAAACTGAAAACTGATTTTTTTTCGGTAAGAGTTGGATTTTCAGTCAAAATTGTGATTTGGGTAATTATATACTGCCCTTCTTAAGCACCTACAGTCCTTTTAAATAGGATTCAGTAGTGGTGTCCAGCCTTTCCAGCTCAAGAACAATTACATGTGGCCCCTTGACCTTTTAATTGTTTCCCTTTGTTCAGGCAGAGCCAGTTGGAGTTCCGTCCTGCTGTCTTTTGCCCATACAGGAAAACAGCAACGGAGCAGTCAGATCTACTCTCCCCTCCCTTTCTTTTCCTTTCTCCTGCAAGGACGCTGACTGCTGGTGGGGGGACTAATGAGCAGTGGCAGTCTCAGGGAAGGCAAGGGACATTAGCTGCATAAAGTACTCCCATCACCCACCAGAGCTGCTCCTGGGACTTCAGTTGGAGACGCTGCCCCTTGTAATAATGGGTATGTCTACACTGCAATTAGGCACCCGTGGCTGGCCCAAGCCAGCTGACTTGCACTTGTGGGGCTCGAGCTAAGGGCTGTTTAATTGCTGTGTAGATATTTGGGCTTGGGCTGCAGCCCGGGCTCTAGGATCCTGCAAGGTGAGTCATTTAAACAGCCCATGAACCCAAGGCAGCTGTCACAGGCCAGCAGTGGGTGTCTAACTGCTGGGTAGCCATAGCTAAAAAGTCTGTTTCTAACAGTTCCATCACAGGGCTTAGCTCAGAAAACACATTTTCTATTTGTTATCAAATACCAATTTTCTTCTTAAGAGTCATTCCCCTGTCCTTGGGCTCCAATTTAGTGCCTTGAAGATGACAAGTGACCTCTGAGCCACTGGTTGTATATCACTTGGATATAGTATTCTTCACTTCCTGTCCTAAACAGGTATGCAGCACTCTTTAACATTGGTGTTTCATCCGAGAAGCGCCGCCATTTAAGCAATGTCTAGCTATCTGTACAGAGAGTTAATGTGGATTGGCTCTAGATGGATATTATCAGCAAAATCACTTGATAAAATGATTTGGGATCCAAGAGCTCTATTAATGCAAGCTATCATATGTGCTATCAGGAACATTCACCAGGTCCTAGGAAATGACAGTGTGGTTTTACCGCTAATGAAGAAGTGATTAGCAAATGTCTCATCCTGGTTTATTAATCCACAGAATATATTTTTCTTAAAAGAAAATGCCGTCATCGTCTCGAACTCAGATCATGTTTCAAAACAGTTCCCTAGTGGGACTGAAAAGCCCCACTGCATGTGTCATCAGTGCAATGCCTGAGTCCTGCCTGACAACCTGCCCCCTCCCCACGCCACCCCCCAGAACAGACTTTCAGTCTAGGTTTAGCTTTGTGGGGCTTCAGCTTACATGTAAGCAGGAAAACTTCAGAGGCTATTTGAAGACCAGTGTAATTTTAATCTCACTCCCCCCCGTTTTCGAACAATGCTATGCCATTCACTTCAGTGGGGTTAGTCCTGATTTACACTGATGTAAGTGTTGTCAGAATCACACTCCCTGAATTGGTCCTGGCCCTGGAGTGATACTAAAATTAAGAAGCCAGTCATGCTCCTGCATATTCAGAAATCAGAATGCAATTAATCACCCCACACAACTGTCAGTGGGATTTCAGCATTTGCATGCCCTGGGTGCCTGACTTCACTTTCCCACCCAGCTGGGTCTCTGAGGCAGACTGACTGACATCTGAGATGGAAGGGGTATGGGTGATCCAAAGTCGTACCTCCTCAAGCCCACAGGGACTGGGATCTTTGGAAAACATGATGAGCCACATCTTGCTTTTATCACACCAGAGTTTCCTGTCTAGTCGTCTACATGTCAGCATGACCCGTGTGCACACGCCCAGCCATTTCACACATGCCCTACTACAGCACAGCAGCCGCCAGCCTCTAAACCCCATCACGGGGAGTCGGGGTAGGGAGGAGCAAAAAAGGATGAATGAAGATAGTGGGTTGCCCTTAAAGGGAACGAGTTTAAAAACAAAGTGAAATCCACTATGAATCCGTCAAGAGAAACAGCAGTTCTGCAATATCTTAGTTATTTAACACTAAGTCATGTGCTACTGTCATTCTCTATAACGTTTTGCAGTTTAACACCTCCGGCTACAGTGAAGCTGGCTCTGATTTTATGGTTACCATGGTTCTCTGCCAGATTTAGACTTTTCACCCAACAAAAGAAGCAGAAGCTGCCAACCGTTACCAATACGCTAAGTGAAAACATAGTTCATCTAAAAAAATAAGGGGCAGATTTTCAAAGGCAGAAATGGGAGTTAGATGCCTAGCTGCCCGTTGTGCCTTTTTCAATCTCCCTCTAAAACAGTATCATTAAAACGATTTTTGTAATCTGTGTGACATTGGCAAGTGATGTCTAGAGGGTATGATCCCCAGGACACTTCAATGTTCCATTCTAAGGAACAGATCTAGGGCTGGTTGGAAAATAAGAATGTTGGTTACCCCAAAATATTGAGGGTTTGGAAATTGTTTTTGTTTCACATTGGGACAAAACTGAAACCTTTTGAAATGTATTTGCAAAAGAGGTAAGGGGGAGAAAGAGAGATATTGCCGCCTTAAAATAGCCAATAGCCCAGGCATATGAGCTCTCACATGGAATGTGGGAAACCCAGATTCATGTCCATGTTTGCTTGCTCTCTCTACCTGGACCTAAGAAACCTTCATGATGACAGTTGTGTCCAAACCAATACCTTTATTCAACAAGTTACGGCTTCAAGGAGTTAGCATTTTCTAACAGAAAAGTGTTTCATCAAAACTTCCCGACCTGCTCTAGCCACAGCTGCTGCAAATTGGGGTAGCTCTGCTGAATCCAATGGAGCTATGCTGTGGTACAAAACACCTGCCAAAGTTTCACATAACAGCTTTTTGGTGGGCTTGAGGTACAGATGTAGGAGGCATGAAAAGATGACACAATAAGGCAGAGAGAAAGAGAAGCGAATTTAGCAGCAGATTTGCTATCTGCTGCAATCTTTGCAACTATACTGTAAGCAGGCCAGATCCTCAGCTGGTATAAATCACCATAGCTCCATAAGCATCAGTACATCTACATAGTTTACACCAGAGGAGGATCTGGTCCGTAAAAAAAAAAGTCAGGGCAGATGAAAGGTGCTAGATTAGCAACCATATTCACCAGCAGGACAAGCATAGTAGAGAGTACCAGTGTCAGTTTTCTCACACAGCAACTCCTGCACACTTCGGCTTTGGCCTGTCTCCTCTATGGGTCTCCATGGTCAATCAGGCCCTCAGGTAGTTTTGAAGTCAATGGGACTATTCATATGCTAACCAAGTGCTTAAGTACTTCTCTAGGTGTGGACTTTGGTGCGTTTCCTTTTTGCTGGTGCAAGGCTGCTAATTAGTTGTAGTTGTGGTGGTAGTTTTGTGATGTGGAATCTTTTCCACTAGGAACTACTAAAGTACGATGACAAACTATTTTGCCCTAGGCAATCAAGCAACCATCAGATGGTAACAACTTTCAGTCCTTACTGTACCAGTAAGCCCATAATGTAGAACCAACCTCCTGAGCCATTAGAGTCTCTAAATGCTATTCTATACAAATCAGTAATTATGTACCGCAGCATAGTCTAAGATATCGAGTATCAAGCTCCATTTTTCATGGCCATTTGTTGACCTGGTTTCTTCCAGCTATGGGTGCTGTTTGAAGTCGTAGAACTAATCATTTCCCACTTATGTCTAATCAAGTTTCACTGGTTATTTCACTATCACCCCACACGTAACTCACACACTAAATTCATTGTTATTATGGTGCAAATGTTATGCTTGCAGTTCCTTGGAGAATTGAAGCTACTACTTGAGTAAGTCTAAAGGGATATAAACTTTAGAGATATTCCAGCTAATGTGTCCTGGCAAGGCTGGTAATGGACAGCACAATTGCCTTTGGAATCATGGATGGATGGGACCTTTGGAGATCATCTAGTCTAACCCCCTGCTCAAAGCAGGGCAAATCCTCAGACAATTTTTTTTTGTTTTGTTTTTTAACCCCAGTTCCCTAAATGGTCCCTTCAAGGATTGAACTTACAACCCTTGGTTTAGCAGGCCAATGTTCAAACCACTGAGCTATCCCTCCCCTTTAATACACCTTTAAATACACCTCTAACAAGTAACTGTCAAATGTTGTCAAAAATTCACTGAAATACTGGCCACTTTTATTTCCCTGTTTGTGTGTAGGGCAGGGAGGTTATAGAGTTTTTCTGAATTTTGAAATTTCATTAAAATTTAAAAGTAACATTCAACATTACTTCAGGTTTCAGAGTAGCAGCCGTGTTAGTCTGTATCCACAAAAAGAACAGGAGTACTTGTGGCACCTTAGAGACTAACAAATTTATTAGAGCATAAGCTTTCGTGGACTACAGCCCACTTCTTCGGATGCTTCAACATTACTTCAGTACACATTGAAAACTTGTTCCTTTAGCCGAAGGTAACAGGTAATGTCCCTCTCACGGTGGTGAGCTGCTACACCTCCTTCTGCCCAGAAGGGCAGTGAGTGAGCCTTGTCTCTGACCCCCGATAAAGTGGTCGGGGGCTAGAGCCAGCACACAGGCCCAGTCTGGTTCCTAATCTACTCCTGGAAGAGCAAAGCTATGTGCTGCCCCTGACTTGCTGCCCAGTATGACCATGTATTTGCATGAACTAGATGAGTGCACAATTTGTGGCATAATAAACCAACTGGACGCAGTGATCTTGCAAAAATGGCATTGTGGAGTAATTATATCTAAGCATTAGGTGAATACATATTAGATTTAGATAGAATAACATGAGGAAAATGTCTTTTACGATATGACCTATTTTAAGCTAGGAGTTATGAGTAGTGTGAGAGAGGCTTGTGGAAGCTGTGGTAATGCTTAGTTAAATGAAAACAGAATCTCGTTAATGACACTGACCTTTTAATATACTGACTCATGATGACTGTAATGCTCAGTCCCTGAGATAGCCTTTCCAAGTATTTCTGTTGGAACTGTGCTATTCATCAGGGGTGTCAGATGGAGAAACAGAGATGGGTCAAATGTAGTTGGAAAAATTCAGCTGTTGTTGTATAACTAGAGCCTTTAGGTGAAATAGGTGTTTAGCAACCAGAACAGCTCTGTACATTGACTGAGAGCTGATGCAACTTTCTTATTCTTGTAAAGAATACTTGACAGTCAGAATCCACGGAGAACACGATATCACAACTACTGATCAGCTTCCTGTTGTCAGATATTCTGTTGGGATTTTCAAAGGGCACCAGAAGAGCTAGGGGCCAGATTTTCTAATGTGCCCAAGGCCAGATGTTCATGTGCTCAGTACAACTGGGGCCAGATTTTGCGAAGTGCTTAGCACCCAGCGGCACCCATTATGATGCTATGTGGCCAGATGTCCCTGCCTCACTCAGTGCCTAGGACAGCCAATGCTCTGGGTTGTGTAGTTAAAGACGCTATTTTCTGTAGGACCCCTCATTCATTGCAGAAGATGGAAAGTGTGCAGCGAATAAGGCAGGGGATTGCAGGAAGAGAAAGGATGGTCTCATAGTTAAAGCATTGAATGCCACTCTGCATAGTGGGATTCTATCCCTGCCTCTGCCACAGAGTTTCTGTGTGATTCTGGGCAAATCATATCAAACAAAACATTTACTATTATCCACTGATTGTGTGTTCCTCATTTTCTGGGGACCATGAAACACCTGGAGCCTGACTTGCATAAGTGCTGAAAATTAACAATCGCAACTGAAGTCAATGGGAGCTGTGCTTTGAACAAATAAAAGCCAGAGGCACCTCATATTGTGCATCCAAAATTAGTGGACACTTTTGACAAGAAAGTGTCTGTCCTTCCCAACTGTAAAGTGGGAATAATAACCACCTCGCAGGGGACCAGGATGAGAAATTAATTCATGTTTGTGAAGTACTCATGCAACAGTGATGTGTGTCATAGAAACCCCCCGGGGGAAATACAGAATTCTGCATTCAGTGCAGGGTTTGACTAGCGTGCAGTAAATCTGACACAGAGCCAGACATTGAAGAATGATGATAACAGACAATATTGCAGAGCTGCTCATTCAGTGAGAACCACGCATTTTGTGCACTGAATGAGCCAGGGATCTAGTGGAAAAACTAGTATGTGATGATATGATTAAAGACTGTCTCATATCATGTATGCACAAGGGAGCTAGATTAAGGTTTCACCGGCAATCTTTTAGTGTTATTTTAATGTAGTTTAGTGTGTAATTTCCTAGGTTTTTAAAACAAAAGGACTAAATAATAGAACTTCCATCCTTTGGCACCATATTGACACCCATATGAGTCATGAGCAGGGTTAGAACCTTTAGCTCCACCACACAAACGTCTGGCACCATAGATAATGGAATAACTGCTAGCAGCAGTAGGTTGTAATTCACTCTGTGGGCTAGCACTAGAGGAGGGATGAGACACACACTTTGCCAATGGGTTTCACAGATATGTGATGACAGCAGAGGAAGTGGGTTCGGTTCCAGATTCTGGAAGGGAATGTACTCTAGTGAGCACAGATCCTTCTGGACCTGTCTCATCCAAGCTTGATACCTTCTGCCTCTCATCCGTCCAGACAGTCTTTGGGCTAGTCCCAGTCCTCCTTCAGCCATGTCTCAAGTCTTCCTCCGCAGTCCCAGTCACCACCTGCCATGTCCCCTCTTGGCCCCATTTCCCAGTCCCCCACCTTCCCCTGGCTCCTCATCTGTAATCAAATGCCCCTTGGCACCTTCCCACCTCTTCATCCCAGTCTCCCTCCTGTCCCCCGACTCCTTGTTCCAGTCTCCCTCTTGCCAGCCCGCCAAGCCCTGCTCCTCAGCCCTCTGCATTCCAGTTAGGCTGTTCCTCATTCTCTTCCACGCTGCCTGGGCGCCAGCAGAAGGAATCTTGAGAGCACAGGAAAGACACCTTCCCTGCTCTCAGTTCTGGTGCTAAGTAAGGCATCAGTCCTTGCTAGCCAGGAGGAACAATTGCCAGGAAAGTCCTTCTCAGCCCTTGCAACACTCTGATGAACCATGCTCAGGGCAGACATAATCCTTGGAAACGTTAGCCTCCAAACTCTAACAAGTCTGAACTGAGCATGTGAAAACTTGGATTGTCAGAGGCTTGGGTCAAATGTGTGTAACGTTTTACAAGGATGGCAAATAACACATCCCTGGCAGCAGGGCAATCCTCCTGACAAACTTTCAGTCCCCATTCCAAAGCATGGAGATACTAGAGCTTTAAGCTGAACTGTTTTTACTAAAATTAAACACACACACACACACACCGGCCTGAGGCAGATGCCTGGCATAGAAAATTTCAGTCTAAAAGGGCTAGTTTGGAAAAGTTATAACCTCTGAAAACATGTGCCACCTGTTATTTCCCAACCCTACATTGAACTCCATGTGACTCAAGCCCCTGGGGCTGAGCCTGGGTCCATGTACAAGGCTCTCAGTGCCGGCCTGGAGCTCTACTAAGCAAAACACTCAGCATAACACCAACTAACCATGGAAGTGTCATTGGAAACGTTTCATGCATGTGATGGGCAATCCTGGCGTTCCAGCTACAGCTCCTGCTAATCCTTCCCCACATCTAAATCCAGAAATGGCTTTATTTATCCTTGTGGAGGTAATTTTTTGGAGGGTGGTTGTAGAGAACACACACAGCTATGCACTTACCTCTTACAGCAAATTGTTCTATCATTTGCATTTCATGGGTGTGATTCTCAGTTACACTATATCTTGTGTTGTCACATTCATCAATGTGGAAATTATTCTGATCTGGTAGCATCTGACACCCACTGGGGTAAATGACTACATGAGATACAGAAGAATCTGTGTTTATCCGTTCATGTTTGACACGCTACAGAGAAAATCCATTCAAACAAGAAAACTACATAGACGAAATCTGATCTCTTCATGCCAGGTTGCTATCATTGGGTACATCTACATAGCAAAATAAAATAAAAAACCCTGCAGCATTGAGTCTCTGAGTCTGGGTCAACAGAGTTGGGCTCATGCTACATGGCTAAAAACAGCAGTGTAGATTGTCTGGCTCAGGCCCCAGCCCTAGCCTAAATCGACACGGCTATTTGTAGCCATGTAGTGTGAGCCCTGCGAGCCTACGTCAATTGACCAGGGCTCTGAGACGGTCCCCACACTTTGTAGTGTAGATGTACCCACTGAAACAGCACTCTGGTCCAATGCCCATTAAAGTCAATGGCAAAACTCCCTCTGATTTCAGTGGTCTGTAGATGAGTTCCTTACAGACGAATGAATCCCAAGAGACACCCTGTACAGATGGCCTGGATAGCATGCGCTGATTAGCAATTTGGTTTCCATTTCCCTGTTAGGCAATGGTTTAATAAAGGCCGTTTTCGAAAAGGGTGTTTCAGAATAACTGGAGGATGTTACGCTAGTGGGTACGCTTTCAGAGGCAAAAACAGCTCCACAGGCATCAGCTGATCAAACAATTTGGCTCACTGGACAGTGCTGCAAACCAAACCGAATAGACTCAGCCTGCAAGCAGCAGTAATAGCCTTGCCATTAGTTCATACTTTTTCATAATAAAATAACACAGGCAATCCCAGCAAAATACTCCCCACCACCCTCTGGGAAGACACATGCCAGCTTTCACAGCTAGTTACCTTCCAGGATATGATTGCAGGGCCGGGCTTTCCCTGCAGGACAAAATGGTGTAAGTGTACGTAACACGGAGACTTCCCACTCACCTGTATTAGGTTGGATCACAATGTGGCCTGCCCCTGTGCAAGGTGTGGGACAAGGCACGGAACTTTTTCTTCTTTATCTTGGGCCCCAGAGCCAGGCACAATGTGGATGGAGAATACAGGGAAGGTCCCTTGTCTCCTAATGCTCCTGTGGTACCAGATTAAATGCGGGAAGAGATTACTTCAATGGAGCTCTGTTGAGTTACACCAGCTGGGGATCTGGCCCTTTGACTGTAACCTTTCTTTGTTCTCTCTCTGTAGAGAAGCTAGCACAATGGAGGGCTGATTCTGGATTGGCGTTCCTAGGCACTAAAATAAATAATAGGATCAGGGCTCAAGAAAGGTTTGTCAGGGTTGCAGGACCTACCTATTAGCTTTACATTCTGAGAAACAGAGACATTTCACAGAGCTCTTCAGTTATTCTATCCAAAACCATAAATGAAAAACTCTTTATCTTTACAGGCTAAAGGGTGTGTTTGTTTGTTGGAGAACAGGTCTCATGCAGTGCTCAAATAGATTTGATATACTGCGTCCTGTGCTGTAGATGTTAGAGACGTTCTTTTCTCTTTTACATTTTATTGAGTATTTATGTTCCTTTCTGTGCTTTTGCGGAAAATTGATGCTTTTGGATGCTCCAGACACCCACCCTCATTCTGAAAAATGCCACATCTGTGAGTGGGAGAGAATAACGTATTTACAGGGCAAAGAATGTTAAACTGGGAAATAAGTCTTTTTTAAAAATAAACTGGAATGGATTAACACAAGGCTGCAGACATTTTTTTTGCTTAGATTTTGGGTCTTTCCAGAAATCGGCAGCAGGTTTAAAATAAACGTAAGTAAACTACTTCACACAATGCACAGTCAACCTCTGGAACTCATTGCCAGAGGATGTTGTGAAGGCCAAAAGTGTAACGGCATCCTCATAGAGGATGGGTACATCAATGGCTATAAGTAAGGTTAAGATTTTGTCATGGTTATTTTAAATACAAATCACAGACAGGTCATGGGAAATAAACAAAAATTCACAGAAGGCCACGACCTGTCTGTGACTTTTACTAAAAATTAAATGGGGAGCTGACTGACGGATGGGGAGGATTAGCAGCTCCAGCCCCGCACCGCCTGTGGTGGCAGCTGACGGCTCTGGGGCCCCTGCCATTCACATTGGCAACTTGAAACTCCAGGGCCAGCGGCTCAAACCTGTGGGGCCACCATAACCCCCAGTGGCTGGGAGCAGTGGAGCCCCTACCACCCTAGGGTATGGGGCTGAAGCAGAAAATATCTTGAAGTTCTCTGAAAGTCACAGGTCCGTGACCTCAGTGACAAAATCTTATCCTTAGCTATAAGATGGGTCAGGGATGCAAACCCATACTCTGGTTGCCTCTAAACCTCCAACTCCCAGCAGCTGGGACTGGATGACAGGGGATGGATCACTCGATAATTGCCCTGTTCTGTTCATTCCCTCTGAAGCTCCTGGCATTGGCCACTGTTGGAAGACAGGATACTGGGATAGATGGACCATTGGTTTGATCCAGCATGGCTGTTCTTACACACTTAATTATGGCTCAAATCCAACTCCTATTGAAATCAATGATATTATCTCCATTGACCTTAATTGGGTTTGGATAAATCCCTATATGAACAAAACCTCCCTCAAATCCACTAAAAATGCCTTATGGAACTACTAGAGTTCCAAACAGAATTATCTGTTTCACAGAAAGGACTTCAGTCTATAGAGCAAGGTATAACACATCAGGCATGACTTACCCTTGGTGAATCCATGCTGACTGTTCCTGATCACTTTCCTCCCCTCTAAGTGCTTCAGAATGCTTACCAGTCAGCATGGATCCACCAAGGGCAAGTCATGCCTGACTAACCTAATTGCCTTCTATGAGGAGATAACTGGCTCTGTGGATGAGGGAAAAGCAGTGGATGTGTTATTCCTTGACTTTAGCAAAGCTTTTGATACGGTCTCCCACGGTATTCTTGCTGGCACGTTAAAGAAGCATGGGCTGGATGAATGGACTATAAGGTGGATAGAAAGCTGGCTAGATCGTCAGGCTCAACAGGCAGTGATCAGTGGCTCCCTGTGTAGGTGGCAGCCAGTATCAAGTGGAGTGCCCCAAGGGTCAGTTCTGGGGCCGGTTTTGTTCAATATCTTCATTAATGATCTGGAGGATGGTGTGGACTGCACCCTCAGCAAATTTGCAGATGACACTAAACTGGGAGGAGTGGTAGATATGCTGGAGGGTAGGGATAAGATACAGAGGGACCTAGAAAAATTAGAGGATTGGGCCAAAAGAAACCTGATGCGGTTCAACAAGGACAAGTGCAGAGTCCTGCACTTAGGATGGAAGAATCCCATGCACTGCTACAGACTAAGGACCAAATGGCTAGGCAGCAGTTCTGCAGAAAAGGACCTAGGGGTTACAGTGGACGAGAAGCTGGATATGAGTCAACAGTGTGCCCTTGTTGCCAAGAAGGCTAACGGCATTTTGGGCTGTATAAGTAGGGACATTGCCAGCAGATTGAGGGATGTGATCATTCCCCTATATTCGACATTTGTGAGGCCTCATCTGGAGTACTGTGTCCAGTTCTGGGCCCCACACTACAAGAAGGATGTGGAAAAATTGGAAAGAATCCAGCGGAGGGCAACAAAAATGATTAGGGGTCTGGAGCACATGACTTATGAGGAGAAGCTGAGGGAACTGGGATTGTTTAGTCTCCAGAAGAGAAGAATGAGGCGGGATTTGATAGCTGCTTTCAACTATATGGGTTGTTCCAAAGAGGATGGATCTAGGCTGTTCTCAGTGGTACCAGATGACAAAACAAGAAGTAATGGCCTCAAGTTGCAGTGGGGGGGGGGGTTAGGTTGGATATTAGGAAAAACTTTTTCACTAGGAGGGTGGTGAAGCACTGGAATGGGTTACCTAGGGAGGTGGTGGAATCTCCTTCGTTAGAGGTTTTTAAGGTCAGGTTTGACAAAGCCCTGGCTGGGATGATTTAGTTGGGGATTGGTCCTGCTTTGAGCAGGGCGTTGGACTAAATGATCTCCTGAGGTCCCTTCCAACCCTGATATTCTATGATTCTATGTGTGTTTGGGCATCCATTTTGGTTGATGAAGATTAAGCTAAGAACCTCCTATGTGACCAAGGATAAATTAATATCATGGTAACCGTTTTTATGCCTTAAAAAGGCATTTTAAAAAATGGCTTCCTATTGTCAGTGAAGCCACATGGATGTTACCAGTTTCATTCAGGCAAAAAAAGGATGGCCCACAGGTTAGGACATGAACCTAGGGGAGATCTGGGTCCAGTTCCCAGCTCTGCCACAGACTTGACATTGGGCAGGTCACTTAATCGCTCTGTGCCTCAGTTCCTCATCAATATACAGGAAATACAAGTGCTTCCCTACCTCACAGGGTTGCTCTCGGGATAAACAGGTTAATGATTGTGTGGTGTTCAGATACTACAGTGACGAAGGCATAACCTGAGATAACAAGCTTTTTTATATTATTTTTTCACTGAAGTATTATAAGGCCATCATGGACATGTTGCACTCTTGTGTTATTTGCTGTACATTGTTTGTTTTCATAATGCAGAGCTCAAACACAGATTTTACTGGTAAAGGATGGGCATTGATGTCTTGACCAATTATCATCACCACAACTGGTGGGATTAAAAAAAGAAACATTTCCCCATCATTTAATTGAAATGTTTTCTCAGGTTTTTTCCAATACCTCCCCTCCCCCCCTCCCAAATTATGAAATGTTTGTAAATTCCATAAAATGTTGACCTACTAAACAGCTGGTTGAAAATGTTGTCAAAATTCACTGAAATACTGGCCACTTTTATTTCCCTGTTTGTGTGTAGTGCAGGGAGGTTATAGAGTTTTTCTGAATTTTGAAATTTCATTAAAATTTAAAAATAGGCAAGTCCTAATCCTATTTGGGCTGATAAGTATCTTAATGGGGATGGGGATATTTTGCCCGACACAATATGAACTGTCCCACAATGAAAAGGAAGACCCAATATTTATCAATGACCAGATCAAACTTTTGTTTAGCAGCCTCAGCGTAGGATGGAGGCTAGCTGCTCTGCACCAAAGCCCCAGGCAGGAACTGGGGCTCACAAAGCAGCCAGGGAGTTGGGGCCGCTCTGCAGAAAAAGATGGCGGAAAGCATTAACTTCCCTGGGCCAATTTCCTGCGGCTGACAGCCTTGGGGCTCCCCTCTGAGGATTCACAGGCGGTTTGTCATGTGGTGCAGGGAGGGCCACACTAGTGCTTCTCCCCTGACCGCTCCTCCTGCTTCCCTGGTCTATTTCTAAATGTCCCCTCCTTACCCACACCCCTCTGCTTCTGGCAGTTCCTCTAGCCAAATCCAACCCACATCAAGTCCTCGTGTTCTCTGTATCCCATCTCCATAATGACCCCACCCACAGACCACTCCCCCGATGTCCTCATGCCCCTTCACACACACTTCCTCTGCAATGTGCCCACCCACAGACCCACTCCTCCTGGTCTCCTCATTCCCCCAGAGTCCTGTATCCATACTGACCGCCCCAGCCACAAACCCATTCACCCTCAGGTCCTCTTACCCCCTCTCCCATCTCCCCTCTCACAACATAATTCCTCACAAGTATTCACAAAGCCTTGGAAAAGCATTAAACAGGCATGTTCTACTCTGTGTGTTATCAATACAGATCTGTTCCCACCTGTCCCCTTTCCCTCCCCATCCCTTCCCCCAGCACGTCTACACAAGCCAAAAATATGTAGGTCCAACTTCTGCTCTGATCCTTTTATAAGGTGCTATTTTACACACAGTATTTACTTTGCTTACAATAAAAATAGTTATATGCAGCTACCAACTCATTACAGGCAAGTTCCTGCTTCTAATGAGGTCATGGTGAATTCTGCCATAGACTTCACCGTGAGATGGATTGGATCCTGTGTATGTTGGGGGGCGAGGGAGGAATTCACAGTTGCTGTGTGAAGGAGTCCCTTCTGACTTGTTTGAATATATGGACCCCCCACAAATCAATATGTAAATGGAGCTAAGGCATTCCAAATAAGCATTGTATCACTTACTCTCAAATGAACTGGAACAAAGTGTAAGCTAGCAGGTGGCCCATTTTCTTACACCCTGTGGCTAGTTGCTTTGCTTGCTCCCTTCCTCTTTTCTAACCCTTTGTTGTGTTCATTATTCCAACTCAACACCTTTAGAGTCTAACTCTGATCGCAGGGACAATACAGTATATCCAGAATTATTCAGTAACTAAAGTCAGAATCTGGTCCTCACACTCATTTAAATTCAGTGAGCCCATTTCAAAAGTGACCCATAGAGTGCATGTGTCGGGTTCATCTGTGTCTGGAACCCAAATTTATTTACAAATAAAATATCAAATTTTAAGCTCAGATGTTGGTCCTTCATCTTCTTAACTGTCTCTGGATGGCCTTAGAGTTATAGAATCATAGAATCATAGAATATCAGAGTTGGAAGGGACCTCAAGAGGTCATCTAGTCCAACCCCCTGCTCAAAGCAGGACCAATTCCCAGCTAAATCATCCCAGCCAGGGCTTTGTCAAGCCGGGCCTTAAAAACCTCCAAGGAAGGAGACTCCACCACCTCCCTAGGTAACGCATTCCAGTGTTTCACCACCCTCCTAGTGAAATAGTTTTTCCTGATATCCAACCTGGACCTCCCCCACTGCAACTTGAGACCATTGCTCCTTGTTCTGTCATCTGCCACCACTGAGAACAGCCGAGCTCCATCCTCTTTGGAACCCCCCTTCAGGTAGTTGAAGGCTGCTATCAAATCCCCCCTCATTCTTCTCTTCTGGAGACTAAACAATCCCAGTTCTCTCAGCCTCTCCTCATAAGTCATGTGCTCCAGACCCCTAATCATTTTTGTTGCCCTCCGCTGGACTCTTTCCAATTTTTCCACATCCTTCTTGTAGTGTGGGGCCCAAAACTGGACACAGTATTCCAGATGAGGCCTCACCAATGTCGAATAAAGGGGAACGATCACGTTCCTCGATCTGCTGGCAATGCCCCTACTTATACAGCCCAAAATGCCGTTAGCCTTCTTGGCAACAAGGGCACACTGTTGACTCATATCCAGCTTCTCGTCCACTGTGACCCCTAGGTCCTTTTCAGCAGAACTGCTACCTAGCCATTCGGTCCCTAGTCTGTAGCAGTGCATGGGATTCTTCCGTCCTAAGTGCAGGACTCTGCACTTGTCCTTGTTGAACCTCATCAGGTTTTTTTCTGCCCAATCCTCTAATTTGTCTAGGTCCCTCTGTATCCGATCCCTACCCTCTAGTGTATCTACCACGCCTCCTAGTTTAGTGTCATCTGCAAACTTGCTGAGAGTGCAGTCCACACCATCCTCCAGATCATTAATAAAGATATTAAACAAAACCGGCCCCAGGACCGACCCTTGGGGCACTCCACTTGAAACCGGCTGCCAACTAGACATGGAGCCATTGATCACTACCCGTTGAGCCCGACGATCTAGCCAGCTTTCTATCCACCTTACAGTCCATTCATCCAGCCCATACTTCTTTAACTTGGTGGCAAGAATACTGTGGGAGACCGTATCAAAAGCTTTGCTAAAGTCAAGAAATAACACATCCACTGCTTTCCCCTCATCCACAGAGCCAGTTATCTCATCATAGAAGGCAATTAGGTTAGTCAGGCACGACTTCCCCTTCGTGAATCCATGCTGACTGTTCCTGATCACTTTCCTCTCCTCTAAATGTTTCATAATTGATTCCTTGAGGACCTGCTCCATAATTTTTCCAGGGACTGAGGTGAGGCTGACTGGCCTGTAGTTCCCCGGATCCTCCTTCTTCCCTTTTTTAAAGATGGGCACTACATTAGCCTTTTTCCAGTCATCTGGGACCTCCCCCGATCGCCATGAGTTTTCAAAAATAATGGCTAATGGCTCTGCAATCTCACCCGCCAACTCCTTTAGCACCCTCGGATGCAGCGCATCCGGCCCCATGGACTTGTGCACGTCCAGTTTTTCTAAATAGTCCCGAACCACTTCTTTCTCCACAGAGGGCTGGTCACCTTCTCCCCATGCTGTACTGCCCAGTGCAGCAATCTGGGAGCTGACCTTGTGCGTGAAGACAGAGGCAAAAAAATCATTGAGTACATTAGCTTTTTCCACATCGTCGGTCACTAGGTTGCCTCCCTCATTCAGTAAGGGGCCCACACTTTCCTTGATTTTCTTCTTGTTGCTAACATACCTGAAGAAACCTTTCTTGTTACTCTTAACATCTCTTGCTAACTGCAACTCCAAGTGTGATTTGGCCTTCCTGATTTCACTCCTGCACGCCTGAGCAATATTTTTATACTCCTCCCTGGTCATTTGTCCAATCTTCCACTTCTTATAAGCCTCTTTTTTGCATTTAAGATCAGCAAGGATTTCACTGTTTAGCCAAGCTGGTCGCCTGCCATATTTACTATTCTTTCTACACATCGGGATGGTTTGTTCCTGCAACCTCAATAAGGATTCTTTAAAATACAGCCAGCTCTCCTGGACCCCTTTGCCCTTCATGTTATTCTCCCAGGGGATCCTGCCCATCTGTTCCCTGAGTTGAGTGGTTATAACTTCTTACGTGATAACGTGCATTCAGGTGCTGTGCTAAGCCCCAACAAATATACCATTGGACTAAGCAAGGTTCTAGGCAGGGGAGGTATGTAGTCAGGTGGCTTGCCCCATTAAGGGCTGGGGCCAGCCAGAGCTGTCCAGTTAGCCTTGCCCTGATACCCCGTTTGGAGTGTTGGACTTCAGAGGGAGAAAGCTCAGCAGGTGGGGGCTGGCGGGGAGGAGAGAAGACAAGCTGCTCCTGTTTACACCAGTCTAACTGAGATCAGAGTCGGGCCCACAGAGAGAAAATCCAAGGGATGTTCGAGGAGGGCTCTGTCTCTTATGAGTTCCCCCAGTGACTTTTTAAGGAAGTGGAGATCAGACACAGAGGATAAGTCTATGCTGCAGCTGGGAATGAGCCTCCCAGCAAGGGTAGTTGGACTCATGGTGGTTCAACTTGAGCTGTCACGCTAAAATAACAGCGTGGACATTACGGCACCGGCAGTGCCTCAGCCCAGCCATCCAAGCTCAGATCTGGAGGGTCGGGTCAGCTACAGAGCCTTAGCTGCCCCAAGCCACAGCATTCACACTCCTATTTTTAGCATGCTAGCTCAAGCTCAGCTAGTGCAAATCTGTCTGGGAGGCGGACTCCCCGCTGCAGTGTATCCCCAGAGTGGAGAAGTAAACATACACACATGCACATAGACACACCCATACCTCCCCAATTGAGAGACTGTCCATGGAATTCCAAACATCTGGTGTAGATTATGGCATTGGCCTTATTGAAATAATTATCTAATTAATCTCTTCACTTTGTCTTTCCCTCCTCTTTTCTGTTCGCTGCATCACCCTGTTCCCAGCTGCAAGACTGACTTGAAAATGCTTCTGGAACTCCTCCCCTCCATGGGCGTTTGGTACATAGGAAAACATCTTCATTCTATCTTAAAGAAACACTCTCAACGTCTATAGGGTAACTCTTGAGCCTATCATAAAAACTGAAACATGTTCATTTCTGTGCCTTCTCTTAGTTGCTCTCAGTTTTGGAACAAGCAAACAAACCAAATAGCGTATTATTTCTGGACTTTCTAATCTACCTTCCAACAGAACAGCAGGTAGGTCAACATGCAAGTGTGATGGGGATTGAACCAGGCACCTCCAAAGCTAAAAGGCATGAGTCTTTACAGATTGAGCTAAAGAGCTTTCTTAAAGGTGTGACATATAACAGACTTGTATCCTCTGACTGGCAATGGCGGGTCACACAAGCGCACATATGTATTATGTAGAGCACCTACTCAAGCACCTTCCAACAGCTCATGACACCCCTGAAGTCTTGGGTAGGAGTGCTAGCCATCAATGGCATCCTTGGAGCTTCTGTGGGGGTTGGGATGAACTATGTTGCTCTGAAAAGGCTAGTGACAGAGTTGGAAAGTGACTAACCAACCCTGAAAATGTCCAGAGGTGAATTCGGGCCACGATGAGAAATGCCCTCAAAGCCATCATTGGAGTAAGGTTAGACATCTGGTAAGAGCTAATGTCTCATTATGTTGTCAGGAAAGTGTGCTCTCACATTCTGAACATAAGACATGTACTCCTGAGTTCTAATTCTGGCTCCGATTCTGAGTTTCTCTGTTTTCTTGGGTAAGTCATTCAACCAACTCTACCTCAGCTTTCCTGCATGTAAAACAAAGATGATAATGTTTATTAGTTATCTCAAAGTGGTATTGTGAGGATGAATTAGTTAATATTTGTAAAGGACTGTGAAGATGAGAAGGGCTCATGGGGTGGGGTGGAAGGAATCAGACCAAATACTTTGTGTTTGTGGCAAGGAAGTTTATCTGAATGTTTTATGCTGCACTTCTACATTTTCCATCAGAGGATCTCAAAGCGCTTTTCACACATTACTAAATTAGGCTTCATAACCATCCTATCAGGTCAGTAAGTGTTATCTTCTACTTACAGAGACAGAAATTGTGTCAAATATATAGTGCAAACCTAGAAAATCCTAGAAAAACCCCAGATCACTTTACTCTCTTGACCCTAATCACTGGACAGTATTTCTTGAAGCTCTACTGACTTGTGGACCTGATGAGGAAGACAATCCTTTCTGTTGATTATCACAGGACAATATGGGTTCTGAGGTGGCTGGATGGCTAGACGTTCGAGACATGAAAACATCTTGTTTATGCACATTATGCTGCAATATAATGATGCATCACAACTATCATGATGTGATATAACATAATATCATGGATGGAAGACCCAGAGCTGTGCAAAACCTTTGTAATGAAACCAGAAACATGGTGAAACATAACTGGTTTCAGTTTCTGTATAAACCAAAATCAGACTCCTGCTGACTTTCGTGTAGGAAAAATTAGGCCTCCATTTTTCTCCAAAAGTTTTCCAAAGTTCATGATCTTGACCTTAGTTTTCAGCCACTCTGGGTCAAGTTATGATTTCAAGTGAAACAACCAAACTGTGGTTGTGCATGGATTGCACATCAAAACAGGCAAACTAGGTTTTGCTTTGAATTTTTACTCAAGTGAATTGAAACCATGAAAATGGTTCACATGGACTCATAAAGACTAGAAAGAAAAGAGCTTTTAAGTGCTTTGTTCCATCCCCTGCCATTGCAGGATTGTTCTTCTGAACCCCTAGGTCTGAAGTCACTGGGTCAGATGCTAATGTAAATCAGCACAGTTTAAATACAACTACATGTACAAGGACCCTGTGAAATTGGAATTGTGAAGAACATATTGAGAATTCTTCATTCAAATTGCATTTCCCCATTTCTTATACTGTATTCTGCATGTGTCTGTCATTTTTTTTAAAGAAATAATTAAAATAGGAGAATATATTTTTGTTGTGATTCTTTTTTAAATACTCAAGTTACACCTAGTTTGATTTTGTGCAGCCTAACATTTAGTGCACAGCTTAAAATGCAGCTGGTTTATGTTGCTGATAATGACAACAATGATTTAGACTGTGACAGAGCACACACTTTTCTGAGTGCTTCCAAACATAGAGGCAAACTAATTAGGGCTGGATCCCTAATTAAAAAGCAGTGGGTCTCAAACTTTTGTACTGGTGACCCCTTTCCCACAGCAAGCCTCTGAGTGCAACCCCTTCTTATAAATAAAAAACACTTTTAATATATTTAACACCATTATAAATGCTGCCAGCAAAGTGGGGTTTGGGGTGGAGGCTGACAGTTCGCGACCCCTCCATGTAAGAACCTTGTGACCCCCTGAGGGGTCCCGACCCCCAGTTTGAGAACCGCTGCGTTAAAGTCAATGGCAATATTTCCATGGGATCAGGTTTGGGCCTGTCTGTTGTAAATTCTTTGGGGGAAGGACCATCTTTTTCTTAAATACATATCCCAGTGCCTAGAACAGTAATTGCCCAATCCCTGGATGGAACGTCTAGGCAGCAAAACCGTACAAATAATTATTTACATTGTGTAATATTTGAGACAGGGACTGACTTTCTTCTTGTTCATACAATACATGGTCCAGGTGCTGGTCCTGGACTAGGGCACTCAGATACTATTGCAATCCAAACAATTAATAAACACATAGTCCTTGGTCTAAATATGTTACAATCTAAGCACAGAGCACAATATAGTTGTTCTATAGTTAGAAAAATGTATATGTAATAGAAAGAGCTGGGCTTAGAAACCAGCGTTGGGTGGAAAAGAGTAAGCATAGAAAAGGAATAAAATCAATCAATAAATGTATTTGTTTTCCTCAAATTTTATTTAAATTTGCTACGGGGAAAATACACTCTCATATTTTTAAAACTTTTTTTCCAATAGCAAAATGCAGGGAAAATAAAAAATGAAAGCAAGAGGGCTTTTATTTCACATTCAAGATTTTTCATCTCAACATTTTTCATCAAAATTTAAGATTATAATGAAATCAATTATGAAACATTTAAAATTGCTTTCAAATTAAAATTGCAATCAGCTTTATAAGAAGCTTTCTTTGGGTATGTTTTGAGAGTGAGCAAAATCTCCCCCGCATCAGTCATAAATTGGGGGGTAATCCATGCAGTTCTATGCCAGTGCCAGTTCTAACATAGAAGCATAGAATCAGGAGGTATCTAGTCCAACTCCCCTGCTCAAAACAGGACCAACTCAAACTAAATCATCCCAGCCAGGGCTTTATCAAGCCAGGCCTTAAAAACCTCTAAGGAAGGAGATTCCACCACCTCCAAAGGTAACCCATTCCAGTGCTTCACCACCCTCCTAGTGAAATAGTTTTTCCTAATATCCAACCAAGACCTCCCCCCCCCTGCAACTTGAGACCATTACTCCTTGTTCTGTCACCTGCCACCACTGAGAACAGCCGAGCTCCATCCTCTTTGGAACCCCCCCTTCAGGTAGTTTAGGGTTGCTATCAAATCTCCCCTCATTCTTCTCTTCTGCAGACTAAATAATCCCAGTTCCCTCAACCTCTCCTCATAAATCGTGTGCCCCAAACCCCTAATAATTTTCGTAGCCCTCCGCTGGACTCTCTCCAATTTGTCCACATCCTTTCTGTAATGGAGGGCCCAAAACTGGAAGCAATACTCCAGATGTGGCCTCCCAAGTGCCGAATAGAGTGGAATATTCACTTCCCTCAATCTGCTGGCAATGTTCCTACTAATGCAGCCCAATATGCCATTAGCCTTCTTGGCAACAAGGGCACACTGCTGACTCATATCCAGCTTCTCGTCCACAGTAATTCCTGGGTCCTTTTCTGCAGAACTGCCACTTAGCTAGTCAGTCCCCAGCCTACAGCAGTGCATGGGATTCCTCCGTCCTAAGTGCAAGAATCTGCACTTGTCCTTGTTGAACCTCATCAGATTTCTTTTGGCCCAATCCTCGAATTTGTCTAGGTCACTCTGGACCCTATCCCTACCCTCCAGCATATCTACCTCTCCCCCCAGCTTAGTGTCATCCACAAACTTGCTGAAGGTGGAATCCATCCCATCATCCATATCATTAATGAAGACATTGAACAAAACCAGTCCCAGGACCAACCCCTGGGACACTCCACTTGATACTGGCTGACAACTAGACATGGAGCCGTTGATCACTACCTGTTGATCCCGATGATCTAGCCAGCTTTCTATCCACCTTATAGTCCATTCATCGAGCCCATACTTTTTTAACTTGCTGGCAAGACTACTGTGGGAGACCATATCAAAAGCCTTTCTCCAATCTTCCGGGATCTTCCTAGATTGCCATGAGTTTTCAAAGATAATGGCCAATGACTCTGCAATTACATCAGCCAATTCCCTCAGCACCCTCGGATGCATTAGATCTGGCTCCATGGACTTGTGCATGTCCAGCTTTTCTAAATAGTCCTTAGCCTGTTCTTTCACCACAGAGGGCTGCTCACCTCCTCCCCATACTGTGCTGCCCAGTGCAGCAGTCTGGGAGCTGACCTTGTCTGTGAAGACAGATGCAAAATAAGCATTGAGTACTTCAGCTTTTTCCACATCATCTCTCACTAAGTTTCCTCCGCCATTCAGTAAGGGTCCCACACTTCCCCTGACCTTCTTCTTGTTGCTAAGATACCTGTAGAAACCCTTCTTGTTATCCTTCACATCCCTTGCTAGCTGCAACTCCAGTTGTGCTTTGGCCTTCCTGATTATACCCCTGCATGCTCCAGCAATATTTTTATACTCCTCCCTAGTCATCTGTCCAAGTTTCACTTCTTGTAAGCTTCCTGTTTGTGTTTAAGCTCACCAAGATTTCACTGTTAAGCCAAGCTGGTCGCCTGCCGTATTTGCTGCCATACAGCATTAGAGGAGGGGAAACAATTACCATAACCTGCAAGGATCGCTGAAACCAATAGCTGGGTCAGAGGTTAGATCTTCTTTTGTTCCTAAAAACTAATAATAATTGAAAAGTTCTCTTATTATATTGCTGTAATAAAACGAGTGAGTAAGCACAGATGGACTGAGCTGATGACCTACAGCTCAGCCCCAAAGGAGCAGTTTCAATGTAAACAAGCACACAACCCAGTTGAGCTGATGTGTGTTCAGTTTAAGAGAAGACAGCTACGAAGGTGTCAGGAAACTGAGAATAGTTTCTCTTGTACTGTCTTATTCCTCATAGATCACTAGGATGAAGACATTATTTTTCTTCTGATGCTGCTACAGTAATTGCTAATTATCATCAGTATTATTATTAATCATAACATCAGCAGCATCCAAAAAGGTTGCACAGAACGAGCACATGGACGGTGTGAAAATGCTTAGTACACAATTGACATATGTCCCTCAGGAGGTGCGGGTAGAATTTTCTTTACCCGAAATCAAGATGAAAAATGGCCAGTTATTTGGTTACCAGATGGTACCTCAAGGTGCAAATGGAATGAGATGTTTAAGCACGGGGATTCTTTTGTAAACTGTGACATTTTGTTCACGTAGATTTTTTTTTAAATCGGTATAACCCGGATATATTTCTTTACTTCTCTACCTATCTTAGCTACGTATGTGGCCCACATGACAATAGTAGCTGAGCACCCACCGGTCTTCAATGTTCTATCCTCATAGGCATGCCTGTGAGGATGGGACGCTAGGCCTGTTTTATGAATTGGGACTTCAGATGGACCAAGAGTACGTCTGTACTGTAATGTAAGCCCAGGTTTGTGGGACACGAGCTCGGTATTTATAAGCCCGCTCTTGAGCACCCACACTGAATATTGATCCTAGGTTTAGAATTTCTGGCCCTGGGTCTCACACTGGCCCTCATGCCTCCAAACTGCACTACACAGGCCCGAGTCACACCAGCATCCTCCAGGCTTCCTAGGTGCTCTCCCCAGCAGTAGCTGTTCTACCCCTTTCTTTGTGGTGCACTGTGAGAATGTGTGCATGACTGCCCTGCCTGCAGCACTTGACGGGAAGTGACTGCAGCTTGCCAGCACATCCTACAAGCCATCTTTCGGATCTGCATGCTCCCGGCAACCAGTCCCCATTTGAAAAGCTTGTCCTACTTCAGCTGTCACTCTTGTGTCAGGAAATGAGCAGAGCACCCAGGAGATGCTGCTGGACGTTTCAGCAGCACTTTCTGACCTATTGACGGCTCCTGTTGGAGGAAGAAGGGGAGGAGGACACAGACATGGCAGACTGGAACGGGCTGCTCATAACTCTCAGTATGCTGCTGATGCCCCCTACGTAGATGGGCACTTCTGGAGCAGGGCCACAAGCACAGACTGGTGGGATCACATTGTTATGAGGACCTGGGATGACCAGCAGTGGGTCCAGAACTTTCACATGAAGAAAGCAACATTTCTGGAGATTGGAGAGAAGCTTGCCCCCAGTCAGGACACATGCATAGGGGCAGCCATGCCAGTCCAGGAGTGGGTTGCTATAACCATCTGGAAGCTGCCTACCCCAGACTAGGGTGACCAGATGTTCCAATTTTATAGGGACAATCATGATATTTGGGGCTTAGTGTTATATAGGCACCTATTACCCCCCACCCCCATCCCGATTTTTCCTACTTGCTGTCTGGTCACCCTACCCCAGACTGATACAGGTCTCTTACTAACCAGTTTAGTGTTGGCAAGTTGACTGTGGGGACCATGGGTGAGAAGGTGTCTGAGGAAATCCGGCATGTGATTTACCCAAAAGTGCTGGGCATAAGCAATAACTCTGAAGTAATTGCTGGTTTTGAAGGAATGGGGTTGCCTAACTCCGCTGGGACCACTGATGGGACTCATGTGCCCTCCGCAAGGAACAATAGTACATAAACTGCAAAGGTATTACTCCATTGCTATGCAGGCCCTTGTTGACCACAGAAGCCGATTTATGGATGGGCTGCACTGGGAAAGTTCATGTTGCCAGGGCTTTCTGTGGAGAGGGAGACTACCTTCATGGCCAGGCTGGGACACGATTCCCACCACATGACATTGTCATAAATGGAGTACTTGTCCCCACTGTTATTCTCTAGGGAATCCCTTTTGCCTTGTCTTATGAAAGCATACCCTGATCTCCAATTCCCTGGGCAAAGAGGGTTTAATTACACTCTCAGCAGTGATAGAATGGGGGTTGAATGTGGATTTGGCAGATTGGAATCTCACCGGCGCTGTTTACAGAACTGTTTGGATTCCAGTGTCATGAGTGCTGTCTGCATTATTGTGGCTTGCTGTGCTCTTCATAATCTTTTTTAATCCAAAGGTGAGCCACTTGCTCCAGGTGACCTATGACAGTAAGAGATTGCTGAACTGGTAGTAAGCACAGCTGGAGCAGGATATGCAATGGCAACAGAAATCAGAGATGCCTTGTACGCCCGTGTGACAGAGTGCAGGGCAACAGCAGCTGTGCCAGCACCGATCCCTGGATCCCCACTTAAATTATCCTGAGGGACAAAACTGTGCCTGATTAATAGATTGGGGATGGGCTGCAGAGTGCTACAAGGCTAAGTAATCCATTGCCCAGAAAGTGGAAAAGGCACAGGAAGAAAGTGCTCAGAGGGAAAGAGAGAGAGACTGGCAGGCTTTTGAGAGTCAGAGCCGGGAGAGAGAGCTCTCAGGTGGAAAACACCTTCTATCTTGCCTCTGCTTAGCTGAGTGAGCTAAGTGGGTGCTATTGTAAATATAGAGCTACACCTGTTTGAGAGGGTGGTGGGGAGAACACTGTCAATAAATCGCACAAGGTGTTTGACCACAAAAGAGAGAGGAGTGGGACAACACCCTGTCACAGCCCACGTTATGGACTGCCATGGACCAAGGGAAGAGGGAGAATGGTACATTGAAGGATTATTAGTACAGCAACGTTAACTGTAAATGGAGTACTATTGCTCTATGCTACAGATGGGAGGTGAGTGTCATTAAGTTTTCATTATGGATGAGCTAACCACTTATGCAGTGGGGCGGGGAACGATCGTTGGTCTGACAGGAACTGTGGACGTTCAGAATGGACTGATCGGAAAAGATACACCTAGAACTTGTGTGTTGATACAGCTTCCCCATTGTGCCTTATCATGTCTTTATCTTTAATCTTTCAAATACACATATTGTATGATGTGATGCAGGGATGGTAATAAACTTTCTTAATTAAATAAATGCCTTTATTTGTTAACATGGCTGCATTACAAAAAAAACAACATTAAAGCATTGTCAGGCAGGCCAGCTGCCATTAAAACACCCAAACCAGTAATAAAATAAAGTGTGCAACACAATGAACAGTGAAACCAGTGCAAACAAATAAGTCCCCTATTTCTGATTATCCCTGGCTTTCATTCTCCTTTTCCTCTCCATCATGTTTAACATGCACTTGGCATTGCTATGGAGGATGGCAAAGGGTACATTGCCCTTTATAACTAGCATTCAGTCCTGGCTGCATGGGCCACCCAGTCATGGTATTGTCCAGTGTGGTCCTGGTCTGCAGAACATGGTACTATGGCCGTGGGGACTCGGGGCCATTAGCACAAGCAGTCTCTCAAGCTGGTCTTTCTGCTGCACTCTATCTTCTGCCCTTAAGCAAAGTTCCTGCTCCAGAAACTGCACTACATGTCTCTCCTCACTTTCTGCAAGTCTCTCCTTGTGCTCTGCAGCCTAGCTGTGCCTTTCCACTTGCCATGAATCCTTTTCTCTTTGGTATTGTACCTGCTTGTGGTCCCTATCCAGGATGTCCACCATCAGTTGGTCATGGCTATGCTTCCGCTTTGACTGCTCTGTGATAGTTTAAAATCCCAGACAGGACTGGGATTGGACTGCCAAGGTGGAAGGCCCTGAAAACAGACATCAAACAACACATTATTGTCCAAGTTCTTCAAAAAAGGTTCAGTACATCTTCCAAGAGAATTGCCAAAAAACGATACTTTGTAAAACTCAGCTTCAGTATATTCTCAGAGCAACGCTTACATTCCCATAAGCTCCATGGACATAATGGATAGTTAACCAGCATGAAAAGCCTGCTCACAGAATAGCATGGTGAAATTTATCAATGTTATTTGTTTAAAAATTGCAGAACATTTTAGCCTTGGTGGGGGTAGGCAGGTGCAGTTGCTGGGGTTTACTACCTAAGGGTTCTCAGTCCTTTCAGGCATTCCACATTCTGGAGGATGTAACAATCCTGGAGGGTCCTAAATAGCAAAGGGACTTTCTAGTCCAAGCTACCAATGGCAAGCCAGCAGTGTAAGCCAGACAGGTTTTCAAGCTTATGATGACTGAACAACACATCTATGAGTGGAGTGGGTGGGTGTCCTATAGAGGAGGGTCCCGAAAATACACCCTTACCTGAAATGAGATTACCCATCCTGGAGTTCCTACTATGGGAAAAGTTTTGAGCAATCAGCTCTTGTGATTAGGTCAAAATTTATGGGGGAATCAACAGGATGCTGCGCGGGCATCCACATGGATTACTGCTTCCTGTAAGCTGCAGAAAACTCTCTGCATTCCTGAAGTTACCTCGATGCAGCTACGGGTGATGATACAATCTGATCTGACTACATCCGCCTATAGATGACATGGAAACACTCATGACAATGTGGACTCTCAAAGCACTGCACAGCCATCCCTTCCCCAGCATATTTCTGGACTGTACAACTCCCCACATCATACACTTCTACTTCGATATAACACTGTCCTCGGGAGCCAAAAAATCTTACCGCATTATAGGTGAAACCGCGTTATATCGAACTTGCTTTGATCCACTGGAGTGCGCAGCGCCCCCTTCCCCCCCCCCCCCCCCCCGTTCCCCAGAGCACTGCTTTACTGCGTTTTATCTGAATTTGTGTTATATCGGGTCGCGTTATATTGGGGTAGAGGTGTATTTCATCACCCATGCACTACATGCAGTTTAGAGGTGGCCCATTGTATTGTGGGTGACAGATTTCTCCAGGGCGGCGTACTGAAGGCAATATACAGTTATTACTTTTAGCACCACAGCACACTTTTGTAAGAATGTCTATCTAGTAAAAATTTAATGTTTAATCTTGTTTATCTGTTGTTTGCACTTCCCAATCTCCATTTTGAATTCTCCCTGGTGCTGGGGTGGGGAGGATGGTGCCAAAGCTCTGGCATGCGATCCTCCAGGAGCAGATAAACGCTGCATGTAATACAAACTGCAGACCCTGCCATTCCTATAGTAATAACAAGCAAGAAGCCAGAAACTTACCAGGCTCTGCAGCTACTTGTGCCTCGTCTGTTTGTGCTGCGTGTTCCATGGAAGGCTGCTGTTCTGGGGGAGTCATCAAACCGCTCTTCCAAGTATGGACAGAGGAAGTGCTGCAGCTGCTTTGTCCACAAAGGCTCATCAGTGGCTGAGCACCGGAGTCACCTTGCTAGCCTAATCCGCGGGCTCCCCTCCAGTGCTGTACTAGATTCAGGGATCCCAATGTCGCCATCCTGGCTGACCAGGCTGTCATGAACCGCTGGTGCAGTACCAAGCACCCAGTCAAAGTCCTCGTAAACGAGGCAGGATGACAGGGAGTTCCCAAAAGTGCAGTTCTTGTCCCTGGCTCTCCAGTAGTCACTTTTGAGTTGCTTAACCCGCTCTTTGCACTGGTCACTGGTCACTTAATCCTTGCACTGGTCACTGGTCCGTTGAATGCCCAATGCTGCTAGCTTGTACACCATTTCCTGATACACACGGTCATTTCTGGTTCTCTGAGTCTGAGCCCAGGCTTACATTGCAGTGTAGAGATACCCAACGTGACTCACAGGGGAGTTTGTGGCAGAGCAAAGAAATGAACCCATCTCCCCCAACTTGTAGGCTAGCACCTTAGCCACCGGGCCAAGTCCTTTCGCCTACTTGAGAAAGAAATCAGAATGAGGCCGTCATAGCAATAATTTCTGAGGCATATCATCTTTTTTTTAAGCTTTAGATAAAAAAGGTTGAAGACCATTTGTCCCTTTGTTTTTGTTTCAGTTATTTGAATACACTTACAACAACTAGATGTGTATAGTTCTGGTTAGCTGGCATGGTACTGCCAGTAAAATATAGTGCCTGAACCAATGCCTGTTGAAATCAGCCTTCAGTCACCTTTGCATCACTCATACCCAACACCCGTATGCCAGCCATGAAAGGTGAATGTGTACAAAACAAACTCGACTTTACAACCCCAAAAAACATTTTTACATTCCACATTATGATGTGTTTCATTTTTGTTTTTAAAAACTGAAGGGCTCAGTATGGGCCTGCAGCTACATTTTACATTTAAGTCCTTTGATGCTGCTCAACGTTTGGGCAAATAGCATCCTCGGAGCTACCAGATGCTCCATGATATTCTATTGTAATTTCAATAAAACTTTAAGGCCCCAGTTCAACAAGACACTTAATTACATGCTTAACTTAAAGTGAGTTAAGTTAGTCATATTAACTTCTCTGAATAATTATGCTTTCTTGACTCAGGGACCCAAGTGCTTTGCTGGATAGAGAGGGTTTGCTGAATCAGGACCTAATAGAATGCATCAGATCCAGCCATAAAGCAGTTTATGGGAGCTGGAAACGTGTCCAGGGGAGAATGGATCACAAAAGCTATTGTAAATTTAGGTCATTCCTGCTTTGAAGGGTTTACAATCTTCTTCTCTATGTCTGTACAGCACCTAGCACAATGGGGATTGGGGCCTTACTCACTGCTATAAGAAATAATAGTAATAATGATGGGGGCAGTTTAAGTTACACTTATTCAAAATAGCTGAGACACATTCATACCAGGCTTCAGAATCAAAATGGCTTAAAATGGATGCAAGACCTTGGATGTCAAGCTACTCTGGAGGGGGCTCCTCTATATTATTGCCTTTAATATCTTTATTTGAGTAAACTTTAGACTATTCAGACTGGCAAACAGCATAATAATATATTTGAAACTTAGCTGAAAGGTAAATGAGACCATTATGTAACTGAATGTTTTGTGAGCACCTGTTTCCCAAATGTCTGTTAGTTTTTTTGCTTCCAATATGGCAAATTTTTGTTTGTCTTGGGGACTATTTTTATGAATGGCGTTAGCCAAATTTTTCACAGTTGGGTGCCTAAAGTTAGGCACCTAAATCCAAAATATAGGATTCTAAATAAAAGTGGCCTGATTTTCAGAAGTGTTGAGCAGTGTCAGTGGGAGAAACGGGCTTTTAAAACCTCTGAAACACTAATCTCTTTAGGAGCCTGTGTATAGATTTTAGTGTCTAATAGGGCTGGTTAAAAACTATCCATTGAAACTTCTATGACAGAAAATTGAGTTTACAATAAAACTTTTTTGTGTGAAAAGTATCTGCTTCTTTAGAGAATTTGATATTTTTCTCAGAAAAAGGAAAGAAATATTTTTATTCAAAATGTTGCCGTAGTGCCTCATAAGAACATAAGAACAGCCACACTGGGTCAGACCAAAGGTCCATCTAACCAAGTATCCTGTCTTCCGACAGTGGCCAGTGCCAGGTGCCCCAGAGGGAATGAACAGAACAGGGAATCATCAAGTGATCCATCCCCTGTCGCCCAGTCCCAGCTTCTGGCAAACAGAGGCTAGGGACACCATCCCTGCCCAATAGCCATTGATGGACCTGTCCTCCGTGAACTTATCTAGTTCTTTTTTGAATCCTGTTATAGTCTTGGCCTTCACAACATCCTCTGTCAAAGAGTTCCACAGGTTGACTGTGCTTTGTGTGGAAAAATACTTCCTTTTGTTTGTTTTAAACCTGCTGCCTATTAATTTGATTTGGTGACCCCTAGCTCTTCTGTTATGAGAAGGAGTAAATAACACTTCCTTATTTACTTTTTCTACACCAGTCATGATTTTATAGACCTCTACCATATCCCCCCCCTTAGTTGTCTCATGGAAATTGTAGCCTGGCTTCCATTCTCCTCCATGGACTCACTTTATCTCCCATGTTGCACCATGGCCAGGGATATCTATGACACACACTCTTTCCCTCTGCCAAGAGAGGAGAAAGACGTATATCATGGGATATGAAGTCTGGCTGGAAAGCCTGTACCATAGAGGAGTATGGGAGTAGAAGGCACTCAAACTACAACTCCCATGAGGCACTGTGATGCCACCAGTACTTTTGGCCAAAATACTTTGCTGAAAAGTCAAAAATTTCTGCAGAATCTCCTCCTCTTATTTTCTGACTATCTATAGTAACTAATTTTAGGCATCCAAGTGTGAAAATTTTAGCCAATGTGTGTAAATCCTCCTCTCATTTCAATGGGAGCAGAGTTAGGCCAGTGCTGAACACTTTTGAAAGTCACACCCATATTTAATGAAATATAAATTTATTAAAATATAAATGTTGCATTGAAGAAACTTTGAGGAAATCTATGGAGTAAAATACTAACAGAGTTACAGGCAGATCCTCATCCTATTGAAGTCAATGATAAATATGTCTGTGATTTAATTGATTATTGCTAAAGTGCTTTCAGATTCTTGGACAAATGGTACTATAGCTGCTCAATATTATTATTTAGACAAGAATTAGGTCACGGTCCTCTCTGACATTTGGGGTCAAATTCTAGCCTCCGCATGCTGCCTTACATTGTTGAGCTACTGTGGTGATGGAGACCATATCAGAACCTAGATCAAGCTGGAATCTAGTCTGGCTCTGCTACAGATTTATTCTGTGATTTTGTTTTACCCTGCTGGTGTCTCAATTTCTCTATCTGTAAAATGGGTTTAATATACTTCTATACATCATAGAGCCATTGTGGGGCTCTCGGATATTATAGTGATTGTCATAAACAAGCTTATCAGTGAAGCAAGCGTTAAAACTAGGAGCTTTTGCATGGATTATAGAACCTGATTCTCTTTGTACATTAATGTGGCTCCATTCAGCTCTCCATTACAGCACTGTAAACCTATTAATTTCAGTGAAGTCACTCGAGATTTATACTCATCAGAGCAGAACAAGTCCCTGTTAGTTTGATTAGGAAGGAAGCATGACAGAGGTTTGGATGCACTGGAAATTTCTGATGCCCACTTCTATGGTGATGATCTAGAATATAGATCAGAGGTGGGCAAACTACGCCCCGTGAGCCACATCCGGCCCATGGGACTGTCCTGCCCGGCCTCTGAGCTCCTGGCCCGGGAGGCTAGCCCAGGCCCCTCCCCTGCTGTTCCCCCTCCCCCGCAGCCTCAGCTCGCTCGCTCCACCGCTGGTGCAATGCTCTGGGCGGCAGGGCTGTGAGCTCCTGGGGCAGCGCAGCTGCAGAGCCTGGCCTGATCTGGTCTCTGTGCTGCATGGTGGCGGCGGCGGCGTGGCCCAGCTGCAGCCGGGTGGCATGGCTGTAGTGCCGCCAGCCACCGGTGCTCCAGGCAGCGCGGTAAGGGGGCAGGGAGTAGGGGGGGTTGGATAGAGGGCAGGGGAGTTTGGGGTGGTAGTCAGGGCGGTCAGGGGGGGAACAGGGAGTTGAATGGGGGCAGGAGTCCCGAGGGGGCAGTCAGGAAGGAGGGGGGGGGG